>NC_081415.1:530966902-531266902 GCF_030272615.1 Cryptomeria japonica
TAGGGCACCATATGGTGTTGTTATGGGTTGTATGGTATCTTGAGGGGTCATATGGCATCTTATGACCCCTTAGGACACCATATGATGTCATTATGGGTCGTATCATGTCTTAAGGGGTCATATGGTGTCCTAAGGGGTCATATGACACCATATGACCTCTTAAGAAACAATATGATCTCTAATGACACCTAAGGGATCATATGGTGTCCTAAGAGGTCATAGAATACCATATGACCCCTTAGGACACCATACGACCCATAACGACACCATATGGAGTCCTAAGGGATCATATGGTGTCTTAAGGGATCATAGAATACCTTATGACCGGTTAGGACACCATATGACCCATACCGACATCTAAGAGGTCATATGGAGTTCTAAGGGGTCATAAGACACTATATGACCCCTTAGCACACCATAGAGCCCATAATGACACCAAATGGTGTCCTAAGGGGTCATAAAACACTATATGACCTCTTAGGACACCATATGACCCATAATGACACCATATGGAGTCCTAAGGGGTCGTATGAGACCATATGACCCCTTAAGACACTATATGACCCCTAATGACACCATATGGTGTCCTAAGTGGTCATAAGGTGTCCTACGGGTCATATGACAACATAAGATACATAACGATATCATATGGTGTCCTAATGGGTCATAGGACACCATATGACCCTTAGAACATAATACGAACTTAACAACATCTAAGGGGTCATAGGACACTATATGATCCCTTAGCACACCATAGGACCTATAATGATGCCAAATAGTGTCCTAAGGGGTCATAAAACACCAAATGACCCTTTAGGACACCGTATGGTGCTGTTATGGGTTGTATGGTGTCCCAAGGGGTCATATGGCATCATATGACCGCTTAGGACACCATATGGTGTTGTTATGGGTCGTATGGTGTGTTAAGGGGTCATATGGTGTCCTAAGGGGTCATAGGACACCATATGACCTCTTAGGAAACAATATGACCTCTAATGACATGTAAGGGGTCATATGGTATCCTAAGGGGTTATAGAATACCATATGACCCTTTAGGACACCATATGACCCATAACGACACCATATGGAGTCCTAAGGGGTCATTTGGTGTCCTAAGAGATCATAGAACACCATATGACCCATAACGACACCTAAGGGGTCATAATACACCATATGACCCCTTAGTACACCATACGACCCATAAATATTATCCAACAAATACATCCACATGATCCAAAGAGACCAATACATTCATTTTCTTCAAACGTTCTACTTTATATCCTATCTTCTTTAAAAGAAAAAAGAAAACTGACCACCTTGTCAATCTTCTTATCACCTTATATATATGCAAACAAAAAGAAGATATATTGGAGGGAGAGGAAGAGAGAGAGAGAGAGAGAGAGAGAGAGAGAGAGAGAGAGAGAGAGAGAGAGAGAGAGAGAGAGAGAGAGAGGCACCTTGTACGCGCTTGAGAGGCAGAGAGAGGGAGACAATACACATACATACACACACATGTGTGTATATATATTTAATATATTATATATATTTTATTTTATATTATATGTAAATTATATATTAGATGTATATACACACACACACACACACACACACACACACACACACACACACACACACACACACACACACACACACATATATATATATAAAATAGCATATTATACACACTCCCAAAATTTAAACAATCTTAGCTCGTACGCGCTATTTATAGTAAAAATAGCGCCTATGGGCTTGTTATAATACAAATAGCGTGTACACACTTTTTATAGTAAAAATAGCACGTACACACTTTTTATAGTAAAAATAGCACGTACGCACTTTTTATAGTAAAAATAGCACGTACGCACTTTTTATATTAAAAATAGTGCGTACACACTTTTTATAGTTAAGATAGAACATATGTGCTTCTTACACCATAAGTATCTCGTACGCTCTTTTTATACCATAGGTACCCCAAACGCGCTTTTGTCTGTTTAGGCTTGGAAATAGGCCTAGATGACAAAGCTATGGTTTGGAAGTTTGATTTCCCTCCATTTCCCTCCTTTTTGGCTTGTTTTATTTTATCAACTTGGTTTCTCAACTTTGTCATCATCAGGTTTACACATCATCAAGTGGGTATTTCTAAAATTTCCACCATATTTTCACCCATCTTATGAGCTTTCTAACCATATAATTTTTTAAAAATTTGAACAACAATAACATATTATTATTGAATTTCTTTTACTAGTGTCTCCATAGTTCTCATAGACATACGTGCACCATATTTTTAATAAATTTTGATATAATTATCCAAATTTAAAAAATTTATATATTATTGTAGTGAACTTGATTCTTTACAATTAAAAAAAAAATAAATTATATTTTCAAATTTTTTAGGGCAACTTATGCTTCGCGCACAAACAGGTACCTAATTTTTAAGATGTGCTCTATCAGAAAAATCATAAAAAAAATACTCAACAAAAAATTACAAAAAAATACACATCTTTTAGTAATCACTCTTAACTATCTTTCTGCCAAGGGATTTGTCAAAATACTAAATCTAAATATGACTTTTTTGATGCACACGTCAGACACTATGTTATGTTTTTTTGAAAAAAATCAGGGTCTGTTTTTCGTGCATGAAGGATTTGACCCCCTTAATATTATCCAATTTTGAAAAATTTTAGTAGTTTGGAAACTAGATTCAGAGTACTACAATATTTGTTCTTTGATTATCTTCATATCTTGAGTGGATGACTTTCAAATTTTGCCTCCAAGTTCAGGTTCACCCGATTTCAGAAAAAAAGTGTCCACTTATACCCCCCTTTTTGACCACCATCTTTGTGCACTTACCCAGTAGTTTTCCTCTTGATCTACCATTCACCATTTTTCTACCATTACACAATAATATCTAGTTAACAATTTCTCTAAGATTAATTACAGTAAAGGTATTTTCCCTTGCTACATCTAACCATGTTGGACTCACAACCTAAAGGAAAGATTCCTTTCCTTGCCTAAGAAAACACTAACCCACATGAATGTTGTTGTAGGTCTAGATAATGATATGTAAAGTATAAAAAGTAGATTTGATTAGTGTCGAAGATCTTCCTTTTCATAGAAGTTACATGACATGATATTTTTTTGTTAAAATAAATCTAGGAGTGAAAGTTAGGACTGCATGTTAGAGATTGGTTGATATGTTGTCATTGATGTCAACATATGGGGAGATTGTTGAGAAGTTTGTTGGAATGATGTGTTGTCATTGATGTTAACATATTCTGCTATGCATTCTAGTGTTGCAATTTGGTTGAATGAGTTGATTTAACCTATGTGTTGTAGATGTAAAGAAGTTAAGTAGCGGATTAACTTCCTACACTAAACTTGAGAGGAGGGTAATGCTAAAACTTTTATAGATTATCACAACAGTTACAGAAAACATAAATAGACATAACAACATTCAAACCACAACACAATGATTTACATGGGGAAAATCCTTTCGGGAGAAAAACCCCACACTCCAAAAGCCGCCCAATATATTATTCAACAATCAAAACAAATTACATAATATTTGCACAGAAATCTCTTCATATGAGTACCACTAATAAGAGATTCAGAGGTAATTGAATAGCCATAAGACTCTTACACAAAACCTCTATCTTATGCACCTCATATATAGGAGATACAATACAAGAAACCGTCAAACAGTATTACAAAACCATGGGCTAAAACCACTCAATAAAGTATAACTGACCTTATCTCCAATCTAGATGCCCTATGATGTGTTAAAACACACACCAACATGTGTCCCTCCCTTTTATAGCTCATTTATGTGTCTGATACAAATTATATTTCCTATTTCAAGAGTACAAACTTCCAGAGGCCATAACTTGCGAACCATGTGTCTGATTGATGAACCATTTGAAGCACCAGAAAGCTTGTGAAGTTCTCTATCACCTCGTAAATGCTACACCATTTACGCCCACTTTTCAGGGCATTTTGGAGGGTCTAAAGTCCCCAATATTAAGTTTAAACCTTTAACCGCACTCCTCCAAAATGGAAACTTTAATATCTTCAAAACTAGTTGTGATCTTGTGATGAAATTTTAAATATATGCTTATCTAACCAACCAAAAGCTTCTGGGAGAATTTTTCAACATTTCATGCTTAAATGAAAAATTACTATAAATAGTAACCTCATGTAAATGCAAGGTTGAGAGATCATTTTCCCAACATTCTCCCACTTGTCGAACATCTTGCAAGAGCAAAGGGAGTATCAACACAATGAATCAATTGCTAGGGGCCATGAGGCCCATAGAATCCGAACACCATCTGAACTTCTTTGTGCTCATGGCCTTAGATAGAGAATTTTCAACATTCATCAAAGTTTCTACTTTAACTAGCTTCACCCTGCCGTCTTCGACCATATCTCTGACAAAATGATATTGAACATCAATGTGCTTGGTTCGGACATGAAATGTTGGGTTCTTAGCTAGGAATATCACACTCTAATTATCACAATATACTGTCACTTCTCCTTGTTTTATTCCAATATCTAAACACAATCTCTTAAGCCAAATGGCCTCTTTACAAGCATGAGTAGTTGCCATATACTCTACTTCAGTAATGGACAAAGCAACCACAACCTGTCACTTACTCATCCAATTAATTGCACCACCAAATAAAGTAAACACATAAGTACTAGTGGATCTTCTTCTATCAATATCACCTGCCCAATCTAAATCTACATAAACATGAATATTAGGGGAAATCGCGTCTCCAAGTAAATTACCATGATAACACAAAGAATACTCTGAGGTAACCTTCAAATATTCGAAGAATATTTTGACTGCATCCCAATGAACTCTACTAGGGTTAGACATATATTTGGACATAACTCCCACTGCTCGGGCCTAGCCATAGCTCACTATTACATTTGGGGCCGATTTTCGATGACCTATCATCAGAATATCGACTATTTTTCTTTGGACTGCCAATAAACGAAGCCGTCAAAAACTCATCGTCGGTCATTTCGATGCTGCCATCTAACGTCAAAATTCTGATGACATCCTGAACTCTTCTGACAGCGTCCATGGCCGCTCATCCGCTGAGATAATATCATTGGGCATAAACAATCCTCATCGAATGGATGTCAGAATATCGACGCCTACTAGGAACTGGCACCAGTGAGGATTACAATGAGCATCCAACAATAGAGTGTCGTTGGACATACAACATCCTCATCAGATGTTTCATCGATTGGTGTCAGAATTTTGACTCCTACCAAGAACTATACACCAACGAGGATGTTGTTTGTCCAACAGTTTGGTCATCAGTGCAAAGTTGGGAGGATGTCGGAATTGCAACGATGATTTATTTTTATTAAAAAAATAATAATTCGCATGCCAATTATAATGGTGCTTGCTGGTTCCAATATATCGGGATAGCTAACCCGATCTAGTAATGTGAGTATTGAAGGAGGTTATTGGAATAGCTATACCGAATGTCGATATTGAGAAGCTTGTCAGAATAACTAACAAGGGTGAAATAGCAACATTTCGCAATAGCGATGAGGTGAAGTTGTCTCGACGAAGAAAGTATAAGCGTAAGTGTCATTTGAGCTTATCGGGATAACTTGTGAAGTTAGAATAACATATTAGAGACATTGTGACCAGTGAGAAGTATCTCGATGACATGAAAACAAGGCAGTATCAGGGAAACTATCTCGACTATACAACTACGGTGGGAAGATGGATATCGGTGGAATCTATGACGATACAGGGAATGATACCCTTATCAGCGAAGTTGATAAAAATTAGAGTAATAGGATCATCAAAATGCCGATAGAACATCCTATCCCGATAATAAATATATCTAATAACATCAGAATAAGAGACTTCGATAATGCATCCTCTTCTAAGTACCTATATCGGTATAAATTATAAAGACGAGATAGTAGCTTTCTGCTTCATTGATGGTAAAGGTAATTCTGATAAAGCACTGCTTAAGAGGTATTCAAGATAACTTACATAAGCGGAATAGCACATAAAAGTTGCTCCGATCAATGAAATTATCTTGATGCTTTACAAATGAAACAACGTTGGGAAAGTTATCCAGATCTGACATTCACAAAACAAACAACCCGATACCAGATGAGAGAAGGATAAAAATCTTATTGGGATAACTTGCAGTGTTGGGAAAATGAACTTTGGGTATGCCGATAGTTAAAACAATGTTGATGGACACCGATCGAGACATTATAGGTGTAGACAGATAAAAAATAAAACAAATTAAAGATTACTTGTTGGGATAGCTCAAGCCGAAATGACACAAGAGACAAACAGTTACTAATATAACCATATTTATCTATGGCGACTAATTTGTCAGAAAAGCGCCAAATTTGGAGTAGTGATGGAAGGAGTTAAGCCAATGTCCTACATCATCAGAAAATTAAAATTTCAAAAAGATGGCATATTGATTCACAGAGTTAAGGTACATTTATTGTTGCACGAAAGACGCTTTGTGAGAAGTGTATTCAGGAGAATGCTGCATTCAGAATTATAGAGAATTTGAGATGATATTGAGGCAGGTTGAAGGCACATTAGACAACGATGAGTAAGTGCTCTGATCAATTCCCCTATTATAATTTTGAATAGTCTGTTAAATTGCTTGTGAAATGGAAAACCCTAGTGGTTCTGCAAAGAGACAGAGAGGGGAAATAAGCAAGTGTAAGGGAAAGAAACAAAAAACTGGTGAGACAAGTCCTAAAACTAAGGATGAAGATATAAAACTAAATCAGGACTTGCTAGATCAACTGCCAGGTTCCACCCCAAAGCCTAAGAGATTTGCAGAGTGGAAATTAGAGGATAATTATACTGATGTCATGGGAGACATGTACACAACCATCAGGGGATATGAATTGTTTTTATTTCACTATCATAGACGAGAGAAACTAGAACCCATCTGCAATCCATGGCAGTTAGGTCTGGGAAAACTTGTAGTCCCAAATGTCTTTGTTAATATTGATCTCCTAGAATTGTTAGCAATGGATTTTAATCCAAACAAAAGAGTAATATGTGACCGAGATGGAAATCCTTGTTTCTTCGTGTCATGAGAAGCAGTTTCTGAGGTTTTTGATTTACTTGGAGTTTATGACCGTCCCATCATTCTTAAAAATTTGTTGGAGGAATACAAAAGATTGGATACCACTTATGCTAGGTGGAGATTACCATTTCATTTGATGAATCCCGAGGTCCCGTTGGAAATAGAGGAAAGTCTGACATTTCATGTAAATCTATTCAAGGACCACTTCAAATACACATATTATTCAGTAGGACAAGTACTGGGGCTAAATACTACAGTTTTCATGAGAATTGAATCTGTGGTCATTGCAACAGACATTCAATCACAGAAAGCCCGAGAATTTGACTATGCAACATTCGTGGCAAAACAACTTGTCCTTAGACTCATAGCCATTCAGAGGGACTTTGCGAAAAGTCACTTCTCACATTATTCCCTACTTATGCATATAGTTCTATTCAATGGGCACAAGATAGTTCTATGGCCCGAAGAAATGAAGATAAGAAGACATGATGGTAATAACCATTCTCTACCAGTCCAATTATGGACTTCAATATGGGATTGCAAATTTTTCAGATCTAATTACACTCATTTTTAAGAATATTTTTTTAAAACACTTTATAGGTTTTATAGTTATCCTTACCACTCTACACTTTTAGAAGATGTAAATAGATTCTCAAGGCTTGTAGACTTTGGGGGACCGGAAATTGTCAAACACAATTGGGGAGATTGGTACTGCTTCTCCGATGTAACCATGATAAGGGTTTATGGCTTCGAAGATTCCCCACTATTGTTGCCTAAAACAATTCCCAACATGATAGCTTATTTGGAGATCATAAGGCAAATAGGAGAATCAAATTCTATGCATCTAGCTTCACATGATAAGCAATCATTTCTGCCTGGGACTCTATGCATAGGAGAATTTTTTGTAAATGGAAGAGAAGGGAAAGGGCTCACATGCAACAAATTGTTCCATTATAACATGAAATTGGGAGCACCAAGAAAAGGCTTTTACCCAGAGGGGTATATTCATTCAACGAGAAAAAGGTAGAAAATAGGTGCGTATGAACACATCTCGTATCTAAGAGATGATTTGATAATAAATCTGGATGAAAAGGATGTTGAAGTGGCTATAGATAATCACAATAGAGATGTTGAACAAAAGGCTAAGGATAAGAAGACTATAAATATATCATCTCAGAGGATAAGGAATCATCAGAGGAGGATGAGCTCTCATTGGAACAATTCTCTAAAATACTGATTGAGGAACACATGTTGCCTGTAAGAGATCCTAATGAATGAGCCTTGGTGGAAGATGATCCAAGGCAATTGGCATGTGACACTCTGATATCTGATGATGATTTCATAGCATCTCCTGAGTTCATGTCATTTTTATATAAGATAAAAGGGAAATATATCAGAGAAAATGTTGATGAGGTCAATACCTCCAATGAAAGGCAATTATCGGTCACCTTAGAAAATGGAGTAGAACAAGAAATGACTCTGATGACTCCTAAAAAGGGGAGGAAGATTCTAAAGGATGCCGGTGTTTTGATTTTTCCTGGGTGGGATATGAATTCAACCCTGATCTTTGACAATTTTCTCCATGCTCTTGGTTCCAAGCACAAATTATCTCCTGAGGGTGTGACCCAAGTGTATATGGGATCACTATACAACCCTGACAAGCATGCCATGCAAATATGGTCACTATATCCTCCAAGCAAAATGCCTATGATTAATGATACTCAGAAGGCATTCGGGCACATTATGACCTTACAGGTTGGAGAGGCAGACCCCATGATGACAAAAGGTTTAGGGGTAAACATAACCAAACTGAACAAAGTGTAAGGAAAGCAAAGTGCAGAAACTCCTTCCTAATGTCAATTAGCAGGGAAGATCATACAAGTATTCAGTTTAAAACTTTTACAAAACGTTAAGAATAACATAGAGAAAAACAAATAGAATCAACATAGAGACAAAACACCAAGAATTATGTGGGAAAACCCTTTCGGGAAAAAACCCACCACCAACAGTTGAACACTTTATTTTCAGTAAATAAATTTACAACAAAGTTTTAATCTGCAACTACAAGTATTCGTTCTCAGATTCTCACAAACTGGACACTACAATCGGCTCACAGAATCAGTTACAACACAATAGTTATCCAATGGCTTCATATGCCAAATTGTCGACAGTTCATCTGAGCAACAACACCAACGGTTGGAAGTCCATCTGCATCGGTCTGCATTCATGAGAAACACAATATCCCACATGCACTAGGAAGTTGGGTCGGTTCGTATTCATATATACCGACAAGACCATCTTCAGTGTCTAAGTGTTCACCTTTCGGACTGCGGTTCGAGTGCACACCCGTAGTCGGTCTCTACTCCATCGACCATCAGAAAGACCACAAATGCATTGCTCCGATCTCTTGATGAACCACTAGATGACTCCACTAATGCAGCTCTCGGCTCCATCGGCTCATTGGGATAGCCTTCAACAGGTAGACCTGATCTCCTAATGACCCTAAGACAATTCCATCGGGCCATCGCTAATCCGCTTCCATAGTTTCCTCGATCCTTGATATCATAGAAGTCAATCAAGGAGGATCTATCAGATGATCGACATAGATTTTCACAAGTCTCTCTAATATCCGACCAATCCCCAATCGTCGAAGGTGATCTCATCTGTCACTAGTATAACAATAATTTGGCTCTCTCGATATCTGCTATTACCCCAATGACCTAAGGTGGCTCCATCGACTATCAGAACACATGCTAAAAATTTTCCCTGATGAGTGATGCACTCCAAGACAGAAGAGAGTGGACTCATCGGACTTCGACATAGCTTCCATCTTGTCAAGCTGATCGTCGAAGGTGACCTCATCAGGTTTCGACATAACAACAAAAATGACATCTTTGATACCCAACAGGGAAGAGGACATCGGCCTGAGTCATATCGACTAGAAAGAGTTCAACAACTAAGTAGGTGCTCTATTGTTATATCGGGGTAGGTTACACCGACCAACCTAAACACTTGCCAAGTGAATTCAAGGCATTATTCCAACATAAAGCACAAATTCAATTCTTGGTGAAAGAAAACCAATCAAATAAGCTTGAAATTATAAAAATGAGAACAAATATTGATCGATAGAGAAATGATGAAATAGGGGGAGCCACAAAGATTGTTAATATAGGGTGAATCTTCCTAACCCCAGACCAAGGCTGATCAATTGAAGGAAGAAAACTATCAATTGTAGGCCCATATGATGACAACAAAAAGTAAAACCATGTCATCCCTGATTTAGAAAAGGTTCACTAATATGATGACATGGATGGATAAATATTGGGATACATACAACAAGAACCACACTGTCATAGAAGAACATGAGCGGTTGGATAAGCGGCTACATGAGAAAATCCAGGAACTGCAAAATAGGGATGAGAGACAGCCTAGTGATATACATAACTGTGAATATTTGATAAAGGCTCACAAAGAATACCTAGAGGAGTTGAGAGAAGAAGGAGCAACCTTCCTCGATGGAAAAATGGACAATATTCCTTCATTGCTCAACAATAATGGAGAAGAAAAGGAAAAGGTGGGTTGGACATGTGACTACCAACATATACTCCAGAGTGCACTGAAAGAAGCAAAAGACCAGGATGTTGAAAAGGTGGTGGAATTCATAGAGAGCATGGTTTTGATGGAAGTAGAAGCTCGAGACACCATCCATGATTGTGATACCAGATACAATGAGAAGTATCTAGCACATCTAACTAGTGTGCATTTATTTTTAACTAATTGATTAGTTGTTACTTCTCTTTTATTTTCAAAAGACTTGGATCAAAAGGAATGACCTTTTGATATGTTATATAATATTAGATGTAATCATTTGATAGGGGAGTTTTTTGGTAGGAGAAAATAGATTAAAAAAAGCGAAGAACATTTTTTCTTTCTGTACTAAAGAACAATACATTATTTTCAGATTAATATAAAGCCAATTCCTTTATTTGCAAATGGTGTTATGGATTCTTTCATTGTGAAAATCAGTTCTCTATTATAATAATCTATAATTGATGATTTATACTCTAGATCTCTGTGCAAAAATGTTGTGTGTTATACTATTTTGGTGGCAGAAAAATAGTGATATATTTGCAAAGTTGCATGCACTTTCAAGGATGCAAGTAGTGTTTTCATTATACACTTAGATGAGAAGGGTGGATGTTGTCATTGATGGCAATAAGGTTCCACAGGATCAACTGGCCATAGACTTCACCTACCGGCATCGGCAGATACAACAAGGCTTATTCACACCGGCATCCAATTTACACCAGCAGAAGATTATACTGGCATTTTAGGCTGACTTGACAATAAATATTATTTGTGCGAAATAAATTGTAATGTAAATTATAATTGTATGGCCAACATGTTGTATTGTGAAGACTTATATTTATGAGCTCTTGTAGGTCATTTAAAAATAAGTAAGCGATAATATGCGATAAGATAGAGATATATAGGATATGATAGCGAATAATTGTATATGCATTTTGATGTGTTATTTTTGGAGTGAATAAGAAGCAGAGCAGAGCGAAGACTATTCTGTATAAGCATAATTATTTGACAACATACCAACTAGGGTTTTTGGCAGAGGCAGAACCCGTATTAGATAGAGCACAATAGCGAACTCATCCAACATTTTGATGCAAGTTGTAAGAGTTCATTTTTATGTTTACATCAGTATGATGTAGTTAGCGAGACTCCACTTTTGTTGTTGAGCAGTGAGCTCTAGGCATTTGGCCTTCCTGCATGTGCATGCCCCTTATGTACTAGTAATATTTATTCATATGGCCAGTGAGTAAATATTGTGGGTCACAAATCCCATCGAGGTTTTACCCTTACTGGGTTTCCTCGCCAAAATATTTGTGTTATGGTGTGCATTGATGCTGATTCCTTTATTTATCTTTACTGCATTATTGTTTGCTTATCGATATATTAATCTCAGTTATAGAATTGTAAATAAGTTTAAATCTTTCATTTACCAGCCAGACAATGATTCCCCCCCTCTCTCAGTGTCTTTGAGATTAATCAATTATCTAACAAGTAGTAGCAAAATCCGTTAGAGGATGTGAGTTATGATGCACTTGCAAATCCAAGATGCATAAAAAAAGTATATATAACTAAAGAAAAAGATAATAAGTTCTTTAATGAATAGTTCAAAACACGAAGCAAAAAAGAGCAAATGAATAGTTCAAACCATGAAGAAAAAAAGAAAGATAGAAGCAGTAGTAATATTATATCACTTGGTACCAATTTGAATACTTGATTCCCTCCCCTATTACTTAAAAGATAATACTATGCTCTAGATGTTAAAGGAAATTTGGTCATGTGCATTGACCACTACAATTTGGAATGCAAAAGAGGGAATGTACCTGACAGTCCACTACAATTTGGAATGCAAAAGAGGGAATGTACCTGACAGTCCACTACAATTTTAAGAACAAGGAGATTCTATGGCACCGAGAGGTTGCAATCGTAGCCTATGATGGCCATAATCCCTGTTGCAGCAATAACGAGATGTGAGGTAACAGTTATAAAATTTGGATGAAATCAAAGAGACATTTACAAATACAACCTACCCTTTATAATACCTAATTGAAAAAATGGATGCAATGCAAGTCCTTGTATTGATAATGTTTGGCAGAGAGTAAAAAAATAGAACAATAAATTCCATATAAAAGTGGCTAGAATCAAAATGATAAGGAAAATTTAAAAATGCTAAGGAAAATGTCAACTAATAAAAAAACTTACAAGGATGAGGCATATTCATAACTTTTGCAGTCCGACCATGGATATCAACACTAGAAGCAACTTGTACTGTTAGTGTACATACAAGAAAATATGGGAGTTCATTATAGCCAAAAACTTGTGGTGTTGTTGTTCGTGTTGGCTCTGTTGGACCCTGCAATTAAGATTCAATATACATTGTTCAATAAGATTAACTGTGTGACATATTGAAATATTGAAAAGTGTGTTATCTTATTGAGCTTCGCTTGGTTTTGATAATAGTTTAATATTCTCTACTTAATAGGACCAACCACGTGAAGGTGCAAGCTCATTTGCCCCCACTAACATCACTCTAAATTCCCCGTTAACATCTAACATTCATTCATTCTTTCTACCAATAATAAAATATAACATTCATTCATTAATATCATATAACATTTATTCATTAATATCATATAACATTCATTAACACATAACATTGATTAACATTAATTAACACACAACATTCATCAATATTAATTAACACATATCATTCATAACCATTCATTAACACATAATTACATTCATTAACACATAACAATCAGTCATTATCAAATAAGGTAGATTACAATCATTTCTTTTTTTATTTTTTCTTTGAAGATATGTAAAGAATAAGTGGAGCATTGTGTTCTTCATCATTTCCCCCCTCTTCAGTTGTTCTACCCTCTCCTCGTGATCTTGATGTATGCCTAGTCCTATAAAGAGGACGAGGACATTGAAGCGAAGGGGAGTCCTCTGCAATAAAAAAGAAATGGGTTAAGTTTAAAACATTTTTTTATTATTGTTACAAGTATTTCATTAATTTAAATAACATAACCGTGGCACTCTTTACCTGATGGGGCCACATCATTTTGTCTAGCCTCAACCTCAACATGCTGAACACCCTCTAGATCCTCTGGAGTTGAAATACTAAAGGTTACATTAATGATGAACACCAATTGCAATTAAATTTGTTTAAAGGAATAACAGTGGTCCTCTTTACCTGATTGGGGAACATCACGTTCCTAATGTTGTGTACCCGGATCATGCTCCACTTGGTCACCACCGACCACATGCTCTAAAATATTAACAAAAAAGGTTACATTAATTACTACACTAATTACAATTTAAGATGTTTAATTGTATTAATAATTACATAAATAAATTTTAATAGAAAATGAATACCTCCATTAATAGGATGCACATTCGGACCTTCATGTGTAGGCTGTGTTTCATGATCAACAGGCTGCATTCCAATGTCATGCACATTGTTATCATTGCTTCCTTATTTAAAACAGATATAGTCACTTTATGTTGGAACTCAACATCAATTAGATTATTGGTAAATTATTCAATTTGAAAGAATTTTCATTTAGCTTATTTACCTGTGTGATGGATGCACCAAAATCTTGTGTTTGCCCACTCAATTCTCATAGCCATTCAACCACGACTATATGGCCTTGCTGGTAGGCAATTCTCTTGTCATGTTTTGTGGGTGCTCTATTGAATTCAAAGCCCTGCATTTTTTTATTGGTATTGTGAATTTTGCTTGCATTGTTTGATAAAAAAAAATCGTTTGCAATTTATAAATATTTTGATGTGATATTTCATTTACTGATACTTACAATTCACGCGACAAGTTTCATGTAACCACCAGAGACGAGTTTGTGTTGCTTGTGCTTTTCTTGTCTTGCCTTGGTTGCCTTTGACATGTCACTCAGTCTATGAAAAGTTTAAAATATGTTAGATTATATAAATATAAAAAGTAATTAATTAGTACATAATTACATTCTTAATAGTATCCCATACCTTCTTTTGGTGTCTACTGGTGTATTTCCTTTTTTCCTTTCAATTCTCTCCATGGCATCCAAAATCAGGTCCTTCCACTCCCTCTCTGAAATCATGGGGGGACGCTCGTACTTTATGTTCTTCTCTAAATGGGTCCTATATTGGTCTCTCACATACTTTAGATATGTGCCAACTTTTTCAAGGAGATTGGTTTTGTGGAATGTGTCATTTCCAAACAACTCAACCATACAGTTTGTCAATTCATCTTTTAACCTTTTTTCTTGGTCATTCCACCTTTTAAATAAAAAACAAACCTGTTAGATTTAGAAATGAACTAAAGCTACCTTTATTATAGTTCAAGAAATGGATCAAAGGAAAACTATTCTAGCAATGATATGAAATCAAAATAGTGGATTGGGTTTAGTTCACATATGATGTTCCACCTTTTACGTATGGTGGGCCCAAATATCTGCAATGCAATGTCATTAATATTTTTATAAAAAATATCATTTCTTGCAAAAAATTGATGGGATCATTAGTTCAAAATGAGTGATCAGTAAGTAAATTACAATTATACTATATATAATAATAATTTTAAAGTACCCAAAACCTTTTGTATCTTTAAGGGAATCAGTTCTTTGTCACTCACCACCAATGTGGCCTGCAACGTTCTTGTATTAGCAATACGAGAAGATCCAGGAAATGATGGTATGCTATCATTAGTAGTTGCCTTTGGCACATCCTCATGTGCATCTCCTACTTCAGAAAATGAATCCACTATGAAATGCCCCCAAGAAAGAATGCTTGAAGGGAAATAAACACATAACAAAAGATAGAGCAAAAGAGGGATCTACCTATAGTGGGCGGGCCAACATGACGTGCAGTAGAGGATGTCTGCATGCTGCATGTTGCCAAAATTGCAGTTGGCATTACAGGTGGGGCTAACCTCCGAGGATGCAACATTTTCACAAGAACATTGACAACACCTGAAGAATAATAAATTAAATATATAAAACATTAAATATATGAAAACTACAAGAATTGTAAACAAGGATGAACCTTTATTATGAACATTGACAGTATCAAGTATGATGTGTTTTGGGTACTCAATGTGATAAGCGAAGCAAGTGATAAGCCAAGAAAATCATCATCACCTGAACTACCTGCAATACCCTAATCATGGCCACCAGGTTGATGAGGATGCATAAAATCTTGTAAAAACAACACATACATATTTTAGTTGATAACATAAAAGAGAATAAAATATAAACCATTATTGAAATTTTGTTATAATTAAAGCTTTCATTACTGCTTACTTGCAAGTTTTGTGTTGTCTGCATCAAATGTTGCACACTCTATTTTATTTCATCGGTCTGATGGCTCATGGATGCCAAAGCAAGAATCTCTCTATTAATTTTTGTAACAGACTTTTTCATCATTTCTATAGGGTTTGTGGTTAATGTGATGTCATCATTGCATAATACTATTAGGTCCACATCCCTATAGAGGTGTTGATGTACTATAGGTCTCGTTCCCTTTCCCCGAACATCCATCTGTGACAAGAATATTATTAACACTATCAAAATTACTCCAAAACACTCAAGAAAAGAACATAATAATGTAACAGTTTGCTTCTATCTAATTTGTACAATTATAATGAGGTTTACCTACTCTGTAGAAGTGTCACGACCTACATCCTTGTCTATGCTATGTGATGGATCCATGTAGCCCTATGACAAAGAAAAAATATGAAAACCATTAGCAAAATGAAACCAATAGACTTAGCAAAAAAACTTAATACTAAAATAGTATATTGGAGTCATTAATTGGAGGTTGGTTAATTTAAATGGTATATGGTACGTACCACCCCCATGATAGTAACTTTGTTTGTATCTATACAATTCAAATTGTAATCGATTAGCAGCTAAAATATGCAATTGGGTTGCTTATTAGCAGCTAAAATATGCCTTTGACATTAGCAACAAACATGCAATTGGGTTGCTTATTAGTTGATCTAGGTTACATACTTTTTATAAGACCTCCAATATTCGCTATTGCTTTTGGCCTTCCATCAATGTATACAACCACTCATTTACTTTGATCATTATCTTTCTATTGTATATAATTAGCTGACAGTGCATACCTACACATACATTTTTTATATTGAACAATCTGCATCAAACTTTTATAATTGTAACAAGGTCCGACATACTCCATCAATTCAACAAATTTGTTGTAACAAACCTTTATGTCGTCTATGGAAAATAGGCCCAAACCATGTAAAAATGAAGGTGCTATGCGATATATCCTCTTGTTAACACAAAAACCAATGTTTATTGGAGGAAGTTCCTTGGGGGTACCTCGATGTTGCCTTTAGTCTCATAATCATAAGAACATGACCCCCCTTGAGAAAGGAAAAATTCCACGCGTTTATTGAATTTTCTTCTAATCTTTTGACCTCTAGTTGATCTCCCTATTTTAGACCTACTCCATGTCTCACTTTCATCGACTATTCCTACATTTCCCTCACTCGAGGAAGAGACATCTGACAAATACCTATTTGGTGGTACCTTCACTCCATCAAATGGGAGAGTTGCTTTGTAAAGAGAGAGATATTTTGCAAATGAGGGCAATGTTGATGAAGAAGTTGGCCTTGAAGTTGACTTTGAGATTAAAAATTGAATTAGTCCAATTGAGGCCTCAAGTGTTGATAACTATATTATATTTGTTGCTAATGTCAAGGTTTGAAGAACTGAGGAAGTTTGTTTTCCGAGTAATTTTTTTAAAATAAACTATTTCTATAGGGTGTATTGACTTATACATGTCAATCCATGAGACTGTACATGATCTTCTTCAAAGGGGTTCAGGTTCTTGCACATGTAATTCAATTGTCTTATGTTAGCTAAAAATTACATGATACGTATACTAAAAATCAAATAGTACACAACATGAACAACATGAACTTTGTAGACAAGAAGAGTATTAAAAAAAATGTTGTCATCAAAATCATTGTAAATTTTTTAATTCCTTACCTTTACATTATGTAGACTATGCAAGATCCTCAACTAAAGGTTTGACGATGTTTGTAGTCAATTACTTGTTTCCACCAAGGGTGATAGCATCACACAAAACCTATACATGAAATCAACACCATCAATTGAGCATTAGAAGCATTACATTTGTAAGTTGATAAAGAATAAATACATATGTATCATAAGTATCATAAGCATCACATATGTATCATCATATATGTAATTGAGCATCATAAGCATCACATATGTGTCATCATAAACATATAGTACATCACATATGTATCATAAATCACCATCCATCACACAGGTAATAAACAATCCACATTCTATAAATAAACACAAAGTTCAAAAAATGTCACATGTATCATCATAAACATGTAATCTATCACATATGTATTTTAAATCAAAATCCATCACATAGATAATAAACAATCCAATTCCATAAATAAACACAAAGTTTAAAAAATGTCACATAAATAGTCACTCTCCCTATCTCCATCTCCTTGGGCTGGCATAGTTCTACTATTAGGACTTGCTAGAGGTGGAACATGAATTAAAAACATTAAAAGGTGCACCAATATTAAATAAATAATATACTAATTGCATAACCCATACATTTCATTCATTTCATTTATCTTCTTCTTCATCCAAATCATCATCATGACCATTATCATCATCATCATCATCATCATCATCATCATCATCATCATCATCATCATCATCATCATCATCATCATCATCATCATCATCACCACCACCACCACCATCTTCGTCATCATCACCATCACCATCACCATCACCATCACCATCACCATCATCAACTTCTTCTTCTTCATCATTATCGAGTAACTGTTGATCATGATCATCATCTACATCATCTTCTACTTCTTCGATATCTTCTTCTTGCATCACATTATACTTTATCGACCTTCCTCTTGGATCATGTCTAACAACAAATTACCAGCCCGATTTATGTGGAACCTCAGAGTAAAATACATGCTCACATTGGCTTGGAAGAACATAGGGCTCATCCCCAATTGGTTCAAATGACCTTGTATTAACCATTGTAAAACCATTATCATGTTCAATAATAGTTCTATCAGGATCATTTTTATTTAGTAGTAGCCTATACCATTTGACGACGAACAAAACTAATTTGAAGGAATTAAAGTCACACTCAAGCATATCATCCAAAATGCCATAGTATCGATTTTGAGACTCTTGAGGATGTATGTCATTTCTCGATGAAATATTTGTCACCTCAAAGACTACAATTATCCTAGAATTACAAGTTTTCTTCGTGTCATCAAACTTTTTGATGCAAAATTCATGACCATTGCAACACATAGTGTTGTGGTGTTTGACCTGCAATATGTCAAACATGTAAAAATTATTGCATCACGAGTTGATAAACATATGGGTTATTAATAAATTTATACGAACATGTTTATCTCTTAAACCATATGCTAAATCAATTTCCTTTTGCATAACATTGGAATCTCCATTACAATGAGCTTCTTTAACCAATGAAGCCACACCTTCCCATGTTAATGTGCAACCAAAATGTTGACAATGTTCAATCCATACCATCATCCAATAAAAATTGTTTGCAATATACAAATGTACTGCATCCCACTCTCGACCAACTATACAAAAAATAAATAGACGTCTTACAAATGATTTATTTTGAAGATTAAGAATTTATTAACTCCAATAACATCTTATAATTACCTCTCACTTTCCTTAATCTACCTTTATGTGTCAATTACTCCCCTTCGAATTTGTTAATGGGGTTGGGATCCCAAATGCGATCTACGTGGATCTTTGCTACAAACTTAGGAAGATATTCAGAAATGTACACCATAGTTTGGTATACCATAGAACCCTTAGGATGTGCTCTTTGTCAAACCAAAGCCTTCAAAAATTTCAATCTCCTCAACTTGGTGTATGAGGTAGTGTTCTTGTGCATTGAAAAAAGTTGAAGGTAGACACTTTTGCATTTCACACATTAGATGAGGTATTTTTCTCTTCCAATATTTTATATCTTCTTTATGGATTTCTTTACATGACAACCACATACAAGATATTCAAGATGCAAAAATATATATTATATAACAAGTAAAAAAATCGCAAATATAATATCTATACAATGAATTGAACAAATATCACTACTTGCCTCATGTATTTTCCAAGTTCAGATATGACTTGCTTGACATTATTGCTGAAGTGGTCTGGGAGAGATAGAGGTAGAACGTACTGCAATAGTTATAAAATTATCTTTTCTTTTTTTTCTAACATAATACAATGAAAAGTACATGTGTAATATACAAATATATAGTAAATACACAAGAACATGAATTACCTTAATGAAGGTATGCCAATCCTGCATTTTCATCCTTGGCCCAAATTCACTTTTCTTTGATATGAGATTGTTTATGTTTGTAACAAATCTTGTGGAAAATTGAATTTTTTGTATGACTTCTTTTATAGCATTTCTTTGCTAGTCCGTTAATAACCAAGGAAGGTCACTTATATTAATCTAGTCTCTATGGCTATTTGATTGAATGAGATTTTTCATTGCATGATTGGATTCCTGAATGTCAGTACAAATTTTGACAATTTTTTCTTTGTCTCACGCCTTCCATCCAATATTTTCCATAATGTCTCTATTATATTCTTTCCAATATGCATAGTATGAAACAAATGCATAATTTGTAATTTCTCATAGTAGGGAAACCTACTAAATTGTTGAGGATAACTTTTTAGTTCCTTAGGGAGGTGGTCATTAATGCCTTGACAATCTTCATGATCATCAATCACATCATCAGTAAACAAAACATGATAGAAAAGATATTTTATGACATAAACCATTAGATGGAATGACATTACCTTGACGATTAATTCTATTGTATTCCAATTTCCACAAGTGAGGTGTCATTCTTCATGGCTTTGATGTATTCTCTTTTTTCCCATTGAAAAGATGGTTTTAAGTATTTCGATACTTATGATTTTTGTGGAGAAAGTGCCTGTACTCATCAAAAACTTGCTTTCCTAAACCTTTTGAATGATGAGATTTCATCTTTGGACCACAAACTGGACATGCAAAATTTCCCTTTGTTTGAAGACCTACAAGATAATGTATAATTGGATTAAATATGTTAATTTTTTTAATTATAATTATCATGCGAAACTTGAACACAATAACATACCACAAAAATGTGTTAGCTCTAGGGCATCGTGTATTGTCCATACAAGCATCACATGGAATTGAAATTGTGTTATCCTCGAGGCATCATGTATTGTCCATACACGCATCTCATGGAATTGAAATTGTCTTTGTCCTATTGGTCTAGAGGCATCATACATACTGACACCATTCCATAACTCCAACAACTCGTTGATAAGAGGCTTAATATATACATCCATATCTTTAACTTGGTACTTACCTAATTGAATGAACAAAAAATATTACATATTATTATGACCATTTTATTGCAATATTTATAATGTAGATGATTATTAAATGATAAAATACTTGGAACAATCATTGCCAACATTATGTGCTCCCTCTTTATTGACATCCATGGAGGAAATTTATTGTTGATAACAAAAATAGGCCACATTGAGTAAACAAATCTCATCTCTCCAAATGGATTGACACTGTTCACTGCCAATGAAAGCTTGAGATTATGAGGTTCTTCTTTAAAGTGTGGCCACTTTTCCTCTATGTCCATAAATGTTGAACCATTAGTTGACATTCAAATAATATCATCTCGACTTCTATTGGGTGCATGGTAATCCATAATTTGTGCTAATATAGTGCACTTGAATAAACGTTGCAAATGTGGAATAATGGGAATATAACGAAGAACCTTGCGAGGCACCTTTTTTGTTATTTGATCTATTTGATATCTACTGATATGACATTCAGGGCATTCAGTTCGAAATTCACGTTGTTTGTGATATATAATATGATCATTGGGACAAGCATCTATTGCTTGATACTCCATTCCAATATCTTTCATAATGGCAGATAATTCTCAGTATGAGCGAGGTAGAGTATTTGATGGTGGTAACAAAAACTCACCTATCAATCTACAACAAAAAAATATAATTTGTTAATATAAAGAATATTAATGGTACATGAGTCATCATTTATTAACTATAATGACATATATGACATACCTTAACATAGGTGAGATTGTTATGTTGGATAAACCATTCATAACCTTCAAGTTCACCAACAACAATACAACAGAGAGAAGAGTTGTCCGGGAGCCTTCGTAAAGGGCCTCATATGCCTTCTCAAGTAGAGGTAAATCATGAACAATATAAAGGTCATCTTCATCATCACAATCAGTTGTACTAGTACTAAATGTGTCATGGATCAATGTATTTGTACCATCATCTTCAATTGTGTTTTGTGGCCCATGATCGCCATCTTCCATGGGATCATTATCTTTAGCTTTGATATTCACACCTCCATGTTCCTCCACTTCAAAAACCATATTCTCTGGGTTGTGTTGATCCATATCATGTGTTCTGGGGTGCTTGACCTATATAAAAATGATCATCATAAATAAAACATGATCATGATCTCATCATCAAGTGATTTCTTATGTATATAAATTATTAAAATGATATGATGGAAAACTTACCAATGGATGATAATCATGCCCCCCTTCAATGTGACCATGCATCCTACAATGTTTCTTAGTTTTTTTGATTATAAGTCTTCTAGTCTTTAACCCCTTACAAATTTTGCAGGGACAATAAAATTTTACATCACCTTTTCTTTTCAAGTTAGACAACAATCTAGCAATTGTCTCCTTATTTTGTTGTTTGCTGATATTGTCTGACACGGTCTTTCTTGACAGGCAAAAAAAATGGGCTATAGAACTATTTATATAGAAGTAATACCAAATTAAATTACATGTACATAGAAATAATGCAAATTGAACCAAAACCAATTAAATCTTCTTTTTCATTTCAAAACATATCTAAAGGCTTTGTGGTGATTTAGAGTAGGTGATATGCTAATGGCTTTGTGGTATGCAATCCTTGTATCATATCTTAAGTTGACTAATGTCTAATTGGGGTAATTCATGAGTGTCTAATGTGAATTCATTATTAATGTTGTGAAGTCATCGAGAGTATGGTTATAGTCATCCTTATAGGATCCTCTCAATACTGTCCAAATTAGTGACAAGTAAGACAAAATTCTTAGTCACACGTTGGGTGCAAGCAAATGATATTACATATACTTTTGGGATGAACACCATTGAGAGTTATAGACCCAAGTTAGTCTAAAAGGAAAGTAACTATCCACTCCCATGCTCATGCATACTTACATGACTAATGTTGCCCTTGTGTATCCTAAACATTAGAGAGACCTTATTTGACTTGCCTAACCAATGTGGTTGTTGTCCTAGTATGAAATACTGAGTTCTATCCTTGCCTCTGCATCAAACTTCTCACATCATGTTTCTTAAAAAAACACACTATTCCTAATCTTCCTCAATACCCTCAATGGAGGGGCATGTATAATGGTTTCAATATACAAAGTCAATGATCATACACTCCATTATTCTAGACACCCTTGGATACATTACTTGGCTTCTAGGCTTGGGAAAACTAATATGAATTGAGCCAACACCATGAGGATAGGGTAAAGTATCATGGAAAATGATCATGATACGTGAAGAGAGGGTTCACACCTAAGTGTTGGCTCTCAACAATGCCACACTTCCAAAATTCCTAGTCTCAATACTTCTCCTATTGGGTCAACACTCATTGATGGCCACACGGCCAAACTCATGTATCTAGGATTCAAACTCCTTACTCTAGGCTTAAAGGACCCTACATAAGGTCTATGAACACTCACTTGGTATTACAATAGAAAGAGCCTTCCTCTAGAACTTTGTTTACAACACACACATCATTGGTAATCATTGTTATGATGGATGGTCTATTAGGACAGTAAATAAAATGCTTATTCTTTTTCCACCCTTTGAAACTACAACAAAGTATTTGACTTGGTAGGGTCCCCACACATCACTTCAATACCAAACATTAGGCAATTCAACCTTTTGCCTTCTCAATGCATTTTTTTTTGTCTTTCACTGGTTTTCTTAGTCTGATACATAGGGATATCAGACCTTTCATGGCATCATCACACACACACAAACTTCCCCATATGTCCCTGTAAGTCTAAGATATTAAATACATTTCACCTAACACTATTTGGTACATATTGTTATGTCCTATCCATATAGGATGTTTGCACACCGCACTATCATCCTTGACTCATGTGTATGATGTAGAGGTAGGGGCATGTATAATGGTTTCAACATACAAAGTCAATGATCATACACTCCATTCTTCTAGACACCCTTGGATACATTACTTGGCTTCTAGGCTTGGGAAAACTAATATGAATTAAGCCAACACCATGAGGATAGGGTCAAGTATCATGGCAACTGATCATAATTAGTGAAGATAGGGTTCACACCTAAGTGTTGGCTCTCAACAATGCCACACTTCCAAAATTGTCACCAGTTATTGTGTTGATAACAAATTTACATCATTGGAAATAGAGGGGGACTCACAAATTATAATCAATGCCACCAAGAACAAATCGACACCCAATTGGAAGCTTCGTCACTATTTGGTTGATATTACAATGCACCTTAACCAATTTCAAAATTATAGAATTTCCCACACTTTTCGCGAAGCAAACAAATAGGTTGATTATCTAGCTAATGTTGGTGTCTCATTGGAATCATACACTGAGAAAATCTTGACTTTTGACTGGCCGAATGAGCTGAAACAGATTGTACATGATGATTTGGCTAAATCGGTCTGCAAAGTCAAGTCAAGGATCAAATTAGAAGCAGGAAGGTACCTGGGCCATCATGGAAACTGTTGATGGGTAATTATATGGCCCAAGGTGCAGACATAACCAATACAGATCTCTATCTCTCTTAAGATTGTGCATCAGATGTCGGTGAATGTGGATCAAGCATGGGAGCTTCATTTTAGATAGAGGTAGGCCATACCTTAGTGGAAGGACAAACCAAAGACCTCTATTTTTTCATGCACTTTGGCAGATTGGTATTAGGCCAGTTAGATAAAGTACGTATGACCAACAACTTGACAAATTCTTAGAATAGTAAAGATATGTTATTCAAATGAAGCTTGATTCAAAGTCGGGCCTATTTTGGTCTCTAGACTTCTCTAGAAAGTCCAAAAAATTATAGAAGGAATGGTTCAGATTGCAGTCTTAAGCCTAGCAGTATTGATCTCAACCAATGGTGCATCATTTTGGTCTCAATTGCCTGTGTAGAGAGGAATCGATCCAGGCCCAATGCAACTGGATATTTCAAGCAAACGATGTGGTCTGGAATGTTGTATGATGGGTGGCTAATGGTATACTGGGTGGTAATCGACACTGATGTGATTGGTTTGTTTATGAGGCTGACATTTGCCCTATGGTTGACATATTCGATTCAAAGGAAGTGAGCATACAGAGGATCGACGACTTTGTCTGCCCGTTTGATGGACAAGCCCCGACAAATGCCATTCTAGAGTTGGATTCTGATTGTTGGGTAAGCACTCTTGGCATCTATTTTAACCACACCAACTACATCTCCTCTCAATCAGAGGAGTCAGACAGTGAAGATGAGGAAATTTCCCAAAAAAGGGCAACATGGGAGAGGAGGAAGAACTTCATCCAGGAGGCATGGGAGGTGTTTAGGGTAGGGGTCAGGAATGGGAATCTGGATCCCTTTCACAGACTACTCAACTCTGATGATAACTGGCTCTCGGCATCAACCATTGTTAAACTAATGGAGATTGGAGAGAACATGGCTGTCATACTCCAATACATTGAGAATTAGTTTTTCTCTTTATCTACAATTTCTTGTTTTGCATATGTCACTTGAAACTACACTTCTATGATCCTATTGCAGACAATAGGAATAATTTTGTAAAATTAGCAGTAGCACAATCTTTTCACCCAACTATAGTGAAAGTCCCAAATCATCTTTGGTGGTTCCTTAGTGAGAATACAAATATGTCTCATGTAGCACATGAGCTCATTTTCTATGTGAAAATCAAGAACCTACCACCTAACTATGAATTTTTGGTATATGTCAAAGAATTCAAGATATCTAATGTTAAGTTAAGGTCATTCTAATGTTTCATGCTTGCAAGAACCAAGTGTTGTTATCAAATATGAAGATGAAAGATAAGTCAAGTAGCCAACAACCTTATCAATACTCCCGTTCTTATGTCAAATGTTCAATTGAAAAAAATGTTGTAGGTACGTGGAGCACCTTTGATGATGGTAATTTTAAAACTCACCTCAAGTCTACATGAACTAAAAAGGCTTGTAATAATTATGCATGACTATCTCCTTACCCAAAATGTAATCCTTCCATTGCATGCAAACCTATTTGATAGGATATATCTTTTTGTTATATTTTAGGTACTTACCCACTATGTTATAAAACATCTTGTTATGGTAAATAGAAAAAGTCTCAGGTGACACTATGTTAGAAATGGCTCACCATTGTAGGTACATGGAGCACCTTTGATGGTCATTTTGCAACTCACCTTGAGTCTACATGAGCTATAGAAGCTTTTCATAAGTATGGATGATTGTCTCCTTCCAATATGTAGTCCTTTCATTGTATGCAAACCTAAACAATAACATAAATCTCTATCATATTTTATGGCATTTCTTACCTTTGGGGTTGAGTTATCTTCAACCAATATTTTGACATTTAAAGATGTCATTTTCAGCTAGATGTATTGATGACGGATGCTAGACATTACAATTTGTAAAGAACCAATGCTTCTTAGAGTTCTGGATGCCAATTTTTGAACACAATGTGTATTAAGTATTGATGTAGTCAAATACAAATTTTCTCTCATAGATGCCACAAAATTTACTTTTCTTCATTTGTATCTTTTGGAAAAATCTTCCTTGATGACCTCCATGAAACCACCCAAACTAAAATTCACCTCCATCACTAAATCAAGTGGAGTTCCTTCAACTCCTCCTTGGCTAGCAAGCTAGCAATCCAACATTGTTGAACTGGAATTCTGATTTAAGTAGGGTAGACATAATTCTCTCTGATCTAGGAAATTATAAAGAAATACATCTCCAATTTATAAATATAATCATCAACAACATCTGCATCAATTTTCCCATCAAACTTAGGAATGTCACAACTTACCTAGGCTCTAAAGGGAGTCCAATTGCCAAATGACCTTTCCAATGGGGCCCACTACTTATTTTGGTTACTTCAGAGCATTAGCACAAAGCGGTTCATCATCCTTGATCTTTGTTTTCCTCAAGAGACCTAGAATAACAACTTGAAGGAATTTGAGGAGTTAGTAGCTAGTTCTTCAATATCATTGAATCTTGTCTTTAATTCAAATATCCAATATTTGACTGCATTTGATGGTACATTCATATAACCCAGGTATTTTTTGAGGTTCTGGTTAAATATTTAAGTCTAAACTTTAAATAGTCAAAAAAATTTCATAAGATTTTGTGGTTATGTTTTTCAGTTTATCAATCAAAGATGCTTTGGTGGTTACGTTTTCTATTTGGGGGGTCAGTTTACATACTTTTAAACAAACCAAGAAATACCAAAGGCTACTAGAGAGGGAGTAGATATTGCACAATTTACTTGGTCTTGCACAAAATTCAACACATGTGGGCTACCCCAGAAGATGTGTCTTATTTTGCATAGTTGGATCATACCTCTCTGATGAAGGATGAATTGTTCTTGTGAGAAGACTCAAACCATTCCAAGTGAAATAAAAATAACATAAAAGATGCTTCAGAGGTTTCAAACCGATTTCCATCACCTATAATGATGAATTCTTACAAATAGAATAGAGAAAATTTGTCTTGTCGCACATTTTATTTTCCTTCGTTATTCCAACTAATGTTAACAATGAAGGAGTAGGAAGCTTCCCATCTAGAGTCATTTGGGTGATGAATGTACTAGTCAAAAGGCATCAAATGTGTTAAAAGGTTATTATAGTAGTAAAACATCATTTAACAAGTGGATGATCAAAATATTACAAATGCTCTTATATATATATATATATTATGAAAGTTTAGACATGGCATGAGATGGTAGTTGTTTGGCAAAATGTCTCAGCAAGTAGGCAATCTCTCTAAGCATAGAGAGAATACTATTATGAGATTTTGCAGTTTAAGTATTTGAATTTCAATATCATCTATAGACAAAGTTTTAATTTGTAATTAATGTAAATGTTTACTGTATATCCATGTGGCTATTGTGGAGCTAAAGTGATGCATTTAAATTTGTAGTTTAGTAAAGAAAGAAGGATGAAGCCTAAAAATAGTCGTGAATATGATTCTATCCAATGAATAATGGTGAATATAAGATCGTATTTTAGTGTCCATTGAATAATGGTGAATTATGGAGCTACTCAAGGAAAGACTTAATCTCAAAAAATATTCATTGGCATCATAGTGATATTCCTATAACGACATGGTAGAATTGGATTAATGAACCTATCACATCTCTACTGCTAATCTAGTTTTGGCAATAGGCACATGCTAGTAAATTTTTTAAGAAGTACCATTTATTTTAAAGTTCATTTTAATATTTAAACTCATTAATAAGTTAAAATGTTTGTATTTACGGGAAGGTGGGAAGCTAAAAGATATATTTTTGTAATTAATTTTCAAGAAGTACTTACCAGAAGTTGAAATAGCTCATTGCTAATTTCTTAATAGGTAATAAGATAATGGTGGATAGGTCTAGATTTATAATCCTTCTTATTCTTTCACATATAAGTTATAACCGATTAGAAGGAGGCCATTTTAATTCAGTTTTGGAGGGAGAGATAGAAGTATATTTTCTTTGCCTTTAAATTTTTTGATTTTGTCAAGGAAATGAAGGAGATTTTAGGAATCTTTGTGTTCATTTGTATTTACTTTTGATTGTCATTTTTCTTTTTGATTTTCAATCCTTTCTTGATGTTTTCACCTATTATATCAGATTGTGTGTGTTCTTTAAATGATTTATGAGTCTTAAATTGTTCATATCATCTAAAAGGAATTGCTGCTTATGATTTTTGTGTCATTTATCTCTATTTTCCTTTGATTCTAAATTCACAATTGCATTTGTGTCATGGCTATGTATAGGTGTTATTTTTGCCTTTTCTACTTTCTAGTTAAAAGCATACCCCTAAAAAAGTTAAATTACATCAAACAAGGGAATTGTACATCTAAAATTTAGAGGAAATCACTTATTTAATAGTGATTTCTCCAACTATTAGTGGTATTTGTCTTTATTGGTTGGGTAATTCAAGTCATTTGAATTATTATTTTAAAGAGACAATTTTATTTACTAATAATAGGGAATGGTTTAATGAATGTAAACAATGCAAGAATACTCAATCTTTCAATAGTTACTGTTATACATGCAACAAGTTTGGTCATAAGGCAGCTAACTGCATATCCAATACAAGAAGTGGAAATGATCCACAAGACATTACATGTTATAACTGTAACAAATAGAAAAATATTAATAAGTTTTGCAGAGGAAATAATACCGTCTTTTCTTTCACAAAACAAGGTTGATCTAACTCAAATAAAGAAGATGGAAAAGATGCAGGTTCAAAAAATAGAAGAAAATAAAGATGATGAAGTGAAGGATGGATCTACACCTCAAGATGGTACATATGGATCTTCTAGAAACTAAATTAAAAGGAGTATCAATTCAGGGGAAGTTATGTTTGTAGATTTTTAGAACCCTTGAGAAGCCAACATATTGGTATAACATACTGTGGACATGATTAATTGATAGTACTAAGTCAATTAGCTTAATTTACAAAGCAAATGATATTCTTGTAGAGGATTTCATTTAACATGATTCATTGATTGAGCCCATGTAATAGCTTTGTGAAGTCATTTGTGCCTTCAAAATTCAACACCATGGTGGCTATGATCTACATATGATAACTATTTATTTCTAATAAGAGCAAAAAATCATAATGGCGAATGCTACAAAATGCTTACATAGGAACTCAAATAATCACCATTTATAAAACACACTAAGCTCCTATGAAAGTTGCCTTTGACACTTTGGAGAAGAAAAAAGTTGACCTACCCAAGTCACCAAATGCTCCAACTCAATGCAAGATTGTATTGTTGTTGCTACTTGATTTGTATCTAGAAAAGACCTTTCGAGAATCCTTGAGCTCACTTTCTTTCAAAAGTGGATCCGCCAATCAATAGCACACACTATTGTTGACAATTCCAGTGATAACTCAAAAGGAGTGTAGTAACTATTAGAAATTTGGGTTTAATAGATTAGGGAAAAATATATATTCTGCAATCTTTAATCTATTTGTGACACTATTGATGAAACCAAATTAGATGCCCTTGATTGCAAATAAAACCTTACCTGAGGAGCACACGGTTGTGGAGAGATCGCTCTGTGGAGGGGAGGGAGGCAACAAAAGCTTCAACTTTGGCAGACGACGCTCCTGAGAAATGCTTGGTTTTTTAAAAAATGATCTCGAGCTATGTTTTTTTTCCTTTAAAGTGCCTGAGTTCGTCGGAATTCTGACGAACTCGAACACTTTAAAGAAAAAAAATCAAATTTGATCACAATATGCCTTGTCCATCGGAAACCTTCATCAGAATTTGAGGCCAAATGTATTAGTGTCGGAATTCTGACGAGAACGAGGTTATTTTTGAAAAAAAACAAATTAATCCGACAAAACAAAAGAAATCCCATAGCTCGTCGAACATGCTCGTCAGAAAACTGCTCCAAATGTATTAGTGGTTTTTTGTCCACCCTATCTCTTTTAGTTTTCATCCCAAGAATGTTCTTTGTTGCACCAATATATTTCATTTCAAATTTAGCAGGGAGTTGATACTTCAGTTCTGAAATCATACCTTTCCCTTTGCCAATGAATAACATATCATCAACATACAATGCAATGTATAGGAAATGATTACCATCAAATTTATAATAAACACAGTGATCCGATTTAGAAACTCAACACATATGTATAAAATTTCTGGTACCACATCCTAGGACTCTATTTGAGGCCATAAAAAGATTTCTTTAATTTACAAACCAAATTAATTTTACCTTTGACCACATAGTGCTCTGGTTGTGTCATATAAATATTTGTTAGTAGCAAAGAAGGGGAAAACTGAGAGAGGTGGGTGAATCATTTTTCACCGGATTTACAAATTCAATTACAAAACATAAATCTAATAAATTGTAGCAATAAGATAGATAAGAAAATTGAACGCATAATACACAACACCAAGATTTTGATGTGGAAAACCCGGTTAAGGGAAAAACCACGGTGGGAACCTACCCACAATAAGATGATACTCTACAGTAGTATGTGAAATATTACAATAGGGAAATCATATGCATTTAGGCACACTGCCTAGAGCTCACTACTTAAAAGATAATGACCCGAAAGGCTACAACCCTTAGGGAAGTCTCACTAACTTGCAACAAGATTCATACTACAATCTGGAAGAAGTGAATTGAAAGAATAGCATCTCCAAATGCCTAATCACACTTCCAGTTAAGCACAATTGTCTTCCTAGCAACACCAATCTATCCTCAATCACAACACCAAAGGATAAATCACTTGTTTGCACATACACCACGCTCTAAAAATGTAGACATAACATCAACACAAGAATCACATGACAATATCACCTATTTATACGATTCATCAACCTTGACAACAAGGTCAGCTAAATCATCAACCCTTAATTACAAAATTACATCACATGATACAAAGATCGACCATTAGACAAATATAATGATTTAGATGATAATATAACATGGAACTAATTCAAATTCCCAAATGCTCAACTCCATCAGAAATCACACCAAGAACAACTGCAACACGCTACATCACCAGGAAAACTGCATAACATGAAAATCATCACCGGTTCAACAAAGTCACCAAAAAATTTCACAACGATCAATATGGATCAACGAAAAAAATAGGACATGATATACACCAGTAAGAATGTTAGAATCACAAGGAACAACTATGCCAACACCACTTATCAAATCTTCATCGATCAACATCTAAAACTCAGGAATACTCAAACAACAACAATTGTCATGAAGAAAGATAACTTTCATAGTACCAAATCACAAACCATTTGAAATGAAGATTCACAAGACCATCCCAAATAATATCCCAAGATCTCAGCTCAAGAACTGATCACACTGTAATATACTAGAGGAATTACTGAACTCTGCACAACAACGATCAACAAAACAAAACTGCAAAACCAGATCATAAGATCTTCCCAATCTACAAACACCGGAGAAAATAATAGGAATATGTTGAAATCAATGACAACAACATATCCTAGTAGTAGCAATGAACCAAAATATTCAACAATATCCTCCTCCAAATCACCATGAAGGAAAGCATTTTTTACATCCATTTGCTCAAGTTCTCTAAATTATAAGCAACAATAATAGAAAGGAAAAATCTAATGGATGTCATTTTTGCAACAGGAGAAAATATCTCACCATAATAAACAACCTGAACCTGAGAGTATCCTTTTGCAACCAACCTCACTTTATAATTCTCAAAGCCTCCATCTAAACCAATCTTTTTCTTGAACACCCATTTACAATCAACAAGTTTATGTCCTTCAGACAATGGTACAAGATCCCATGTATCATTGTTTTTCAAAGATGCCATTTCTTCTTCCATAGAAATCTTCCAAGATTCTACATCATTCATACCTAATGCCTCTTCTACACATTTTTGGTTCATCCACATTAGTATTTAAAGAAAAAATACATCCACAATCATCAGGTGAATACCTTTCAGGTGGTTGTCTATGTCTTGTAGACCTTTGAACAAGCTGAGTTGGAAGTTCTTCCTCCTATTCTAAAGATTCAGAGCTAGACGAGCTCTCCTCAACTTATTTTCTATCTAGGGGTCTCGATTCAATGCTTTTATGTGTAGAAGGAAATTGAATCACATCTTCCTTTTTAGTCTATTTTGGCTGCAATGTAACAGAAGGAGACTTAATTTATCTAAAAATAATACTTCTACTCTGAATTACCTTATGTGCAACAGGGTCTCAGAGATTGTATCCTTTCACACCATAACTATACCTGATGAAGATATTGATAACTCAACGATGAATAGTGAGTACCAAACCGGTACTGAGAGGGAGGGTGAATCAGTACAGGTACAAAAACTTTTCCTAAACCAGTTTGACTGCAAATAGTGAACTTGACTGCCAATCACTAACACCGATCATAAACCAAAATACTACCGGTTAAGCACAATGAGACTATGAAAGATATAAACTAGAAACACTTATCTTACCATACAACCTACACTCTCATTTCCTCATTACCCTTGTACATAGACAGGTAATATATGAACAAAAATATAATAACTTGCTAGATCAACATGATTCACCGCTTGACAGAAAACAACAAAGCATCACATAAAAAGGAGACATCACATATGACACATATATTTCACGTGGAAACCCAATTGGGAAAAACCACGGTGGGGATGAATATCCACAAGCTATTTTTGAACTCTTTAGAAGTTCGCTCTGTTAGGAGCCAAGTCCAGTTAAAAACTGTTACAACAGGTTCTATTAGGAACCGATCCTGTTAGGAATCACCCAGTTAAGGGTTAAACCCTATTAAGGGTTACCTTGTTAGAGGATTTTATGAACTCAATGGCTTTGAGTCACCCTGTTAAAGGATTTACAACAAGCTAGTTAAAGCTACCCTGTTAAGGGATTTTCCAACTATTGAAGTGGTTAGAGATCAATAGATATCACAATGATCTGGTAATATCACTCAATGCCAATGCAAATCTGCTTTATTTCCTTCCTTCTGCACACACACTATGCATGTATCATCCCTCTCAACTGGTCTGGAAAGAATCACATATCTCTGCACATAGATACACACACAACATTTACCAACAACCTCAACATGAAACACCACATCGACCTTATAGGAAATAGATAGGTCGATAGTATAAACCCTAAACCCTAAACACTTAGGTTGAGAAATTTAGTCGGTTCAATCCTGACCATTGAACACTTTGCATTTGAATACAATGGTCTTGAATAGATCTCAAGATATTCTCCATCGTTCGTTCTTCATTGCTTCTTGGAGGCAATAACCCATCATGTGTTCTCCACTGTTTGTCGAGACTTCACACATTTCCGAGGTAGATAGGGTCAAACTTCTTCATGCAAGATCCTTCACGCACACAAGGCTGATGTGGCGACACAATCTGACCTCCATTACAATGCTCACTTCAACCAAAAACCATGAGAATGAGACTACCAACCAGTATTCATGCTATATGAACCCTTGATACAAAATATTCCATATACCTGTTCTCATTCTGACATACCGTTTTCGGTTCACAACATCATACCTGTTCTCTTGTTCTCTTTGAGACATACCGGTTCACTTTTTCACATATGCCGGTTCTCTTTATCAGTTGCTTAACTTCAATATACCGGTTCACTCAACATATTGACATCAATGAAACCATACAATATTAACATGTCATTAAGCTTTGTACATATGCCAACAATCTCCCCCTTTGGCATTGATGGCAATATATATAGGTATCTCTCTTTCTGCATCACATCTTCTCCTTAATACTGTAGATATCTTTTCCACTTTAGATCTTCTCCCCCTTTGACAACAATACCAAAGTGGAGGCCCAAGTTTCCTTGGTCCACTATGCTGCTCCCCTTGAGGAGTAGCATCCTTCAACACATCAATCCTGAAAAATATTGGACACTGCAATTCCTGATTGATATGGAGCACATACTTTTAGTTCACCTCTTGAAAGGGCAACACCCCTAATTCACCTCTCAAATAGGTAAATGAAGCCTTTAGTAGAGGCTTGGTGAATATATCTGCTAACTACTCCTTACTGGAAACATGTTCCAATACCACCTCTTTGTTATGAACCTTTTCCCTAAAGAAATGATACTTGACTTCAAAGTGTTTGGTTCTAGCATGTAAAACCAGATTCTTGGAAATGTTAATTGCACTTGTATTGTCATAGAATATACTTACTAGTTCAGATACAGGAACTTTGAAGCCATTCAATACATGCTTCATCCAAATAGTCTAGGTGCAGTTCATAAAAGCTGCAACATACTCTGCTTCTATTGTAGACTAAGAGATACAAGTCTGCTTTTTACTCATCCATGAGACCAGTCTACCATCAAGAAAGAATGCACCACCAGTTGTGCTCTTTCGGTCATCCACATTACCAGCCCAATCAACATTTGTGAACACTTTCAGATTGAAATCATCTTTGTATGGATACCATAATCCATAGTCAATAGTTCCCTTCAGATATCTAAGAATCTGCTTGATTGCTACCAAGTGGGATTCTCTTGGGCTTTCCTAAAATTTAACGGTAATACCCACTACATGTGCAATGTCTGGTCTGCTATGCACTACATAATGCAACTTACCATTCATTGATTAATATTCCTTCTCATTTACTAATGCCGAGTCATCTTCTTTTGATAGTTTACAACTGGTCACTATTGGTGTACCAACCGGTTTACTGTCTTCCATGCCAAAGGTCTTCAATACCTCTTTGACATACTTGGATTGAGTAATAAAGATTACATCTTTAATTTGTTGAATTTGCAGTCCAATGAAGAACTTAATCTCCCCTATGAGTGACATTTCAAATCCCTTCTTCATCTCATCTACAAAGTCATGACTCATCTTGTCATTTCCACCAAAGATTATGTCATCAACAAATACTTCGCAGATCAGAATCTGATCTCCTTCTGATTTCAAGTAGATATTGCTATCTTCACTTGTTCTTTCAAATCCAATCTTCACAAGATGGGAATGCAAGTGTTCTTACCATGCTCTTGCTGCTTGCTTCAGTCCATACAAGGCTTTATGTAGCCTACACACTATGTCACTATCTTTCGATAGGGAAAACCCATTTGGTTTCTCTATATAAACCTCCTCTTCAAGTATTCCATTTAAAAATGCAGATTTTACATCCATTTGGTATACCTTGAATCTTTTAAAAGTTGTATATGCAAGAAGCATAATAACTCCTCCCAATCTTGCTACTGGAGCAAAGGTTTCTCCATAGTCTTCTCCTTCTTCTTGGGTGTATCCTTTACATACTAGTGTGGCTTTGTTCCTTACCATTGTGCCATCCTCATTTAGCTTATTTCTGAAAACCCATTTGGTTCCAATGACATTTTTATACTTCGGTCTAGGTACCAAAGACCATGTATCATTATTTTCTATCTGGTCAAGTTCCTCCTCCATTGCCTTGATCTAGTCTTCATCTTTATGTGCCTCTTTGAATGATTTAGGATCAAATTTAGAGATCATACATGAGCTTTCTCTGACCTTTCTTCTTGTAAGAATTCCTGCATCTTTGTCTCCTATGATCTGCTTTGGATCATGATTGAGTTTGAAATACCTTAGTATGTTCTTAATAACTTCCTCTTGCTTTTCTTCATCATCCTCATCTTCATCAGCATCCGCATCTACCGGTGTAGGAGCACAATTACTGGTACTGGGCTGATTTGCAATTGGCTCCCAGAAAGTTACTACCGGTTCATCTCCTACTTGCTTATTGCCGATCCCCTCTAATTTCTTAGAGTTTTCATCAACCCTAAAATTGATGCTTTCAATGATTCTTCGAGTCCTATTATTGAAACATTTGAGAGCTTTACTTTTGGTGGAATATCCTAGGAATATTCCTTCATCACATTTTGCATCGAACTTGCTCTGATGTTCACTCCTCTTGATATAGCATTTGCTACCAAATACTCTAAAGTAGCTTACGACAGGTGCCTTACCAGTCCAGTACTCATAAGGAGTCTTATCCTTTCCTTTCTTGATGAGTACCTGGTTCATTATGTAGACTGCAGTGCTCATCGCTTCTCTCCAAAAGGTGTGAGAGACTTTTCCTTGCATCAACATAGTTCTAGCCACTTCAACCATAGTCCAATTGTTTCTCTTTGCTAGGCCATTCTACTGTGGAGTCCGAGGGGCAGATAGTTTCCTCTTGATGCCATTTTCTTCACAATATTTGTTTAATTCGCCAGAAGTGAATTCCCCTCCTTGATCAGTTCTAAGGCATTTGATTCTTCTACCACTTTCCTTTTCTACCAGTGCTCTGAAAGCTTTGAAATTTCCAAAGGCTTCAGACTTGTCCTTCAAGAATGTGACCCACATCATTCTTGAGCAATCATATGTAAGAATAATAAAATACCTATCTCCTTGCACACTCCTAGTTTTCATAGGACCACACAAATCAATATGCACAAGATCAAGTAAGTTGTCAGTAGTGAAAGATTTACCTTTGAAGGTTGAGGAAGACATTTTCCCTAGTTGACACTCTCTGCACAAATGATTTTCCAGTTTGCTCAGAATCGACAATCCTCTAACTGCCTTATCAAAGTTTACATGGCAGAGTCTCCTATGCCATATCCAGCTATCATCAAACTTAGCCATAAGACATGTACTTATATTTGCATTCAGCTGAAATAAGTTACCTTTGGTCTGCATACCGGTAGCCATCAGTTCACCATTCTTTCCCTTGATTTTGCACACTCCATTTTTGAATTCCAGAGTGAGTCCACTATCATTCAGCTGGGCAACACTCAATAGATTGTGTCTGAGACCTTCCACCCAATACACATTGTCAGCACTGCTTTTTCCATTTAGAGAGATGGACCCTCTGCCTTTGACCATACATGGTGCATTATTACCAAAATGAACCACACCACCATCATACTCTTCTAGCGATATAAACTTGCTCCAGTCACTAGTCATATGTTGAGAACAACCACTGTCAATAATCCACTCATTGGAATTATCAAAGCGGGAGACAAGAGCCTTCTTGTTTGACACATCCTCCTTGACTGCAACAAACACAATATCATCATTTTCTTCATCTTCTGATTCCTCATTTGTGACACCTTCATCAACTGCTACATGTAGACACCTAAAATTGTCATGTCTAATTAAATAAATATTTTATTTATTTAATCATTTTAGCCTAATTCTTCTATTAATTAAATAAATCTTTATTTATTTAATTAATTCATTTATCCTCTTCTAGCCTTATTTCTTATTTAAATAAATACATTTATTTATTTAAATTATCATTTTCTTAAATTAAATAAATATCTTATTTATTTAATTATTCCTACTTCCTCTATTAACTAAATAAATCTTTATTTATTTAATTAATTCATTAGCCTTTTCTACCTATGACACATGTCACTCATCTCCTAATTCCTACACTACCTACCCTTTCATTATTTTATTATTTTCTTTACTTACCCTCTAATCATAGCCGACCTCCTTTTACACCTCTCAATCTTATCCCTCCATTTCATATTGTGTCTTCTATATAAGGAGATGCTTCTTTCATTATTAAACCCTAACTACCTAGCTAATGAATCAAGCTAACTACTACTTGGCATATGAGATCCTACTTGCAACCACATTTCATTCTTTGTTGAGCTCTTGTGCATATAAAATCTAAGAGCAAATATATCAAGCAAGATCAATGGAGATAGGAAGAATAGAGATTCAAACCCTATTGGACATGTGATGGTATATATACGTTAGGAAATAGGAAATCATCACAAGCAAGATAAACATACTAATCATTAGCTCAATCACAAATGCATTCATTGCAATGATCTATCCTAAACAACACTCAATAGAGACATGAAAAAAAAACATTCAAAATTAAAGACATATGCAAACCAATAGTAGATTTGAATGCTCCTTCATGCGGCTCCATTGTTCTTCTTTCTTCTTCAAATAGTTTGGTTGTGGATCTCACCTACAAGTGCATACACACAATTGAAAGCAAGTAGAGAAGATTTTTAATCAAGAGTACTAGAAGCGTAAATTCGACAGTCTGATTACCAATTAAGAATTAAGGGATTGATTGAAGAAATTCATCCAATTTATAGATAAATTGGAGAAAAGACAAGATTAGCATGATTCAATTCAAATGGAAATTGCAAATCAATTATGTCAATTATGACAAATTTATGACAAATTTTGCACCTTCTATGCAAAATTTGTTGATTGATGATTTATGACAAATTATGACAACTTCTATGTCAAAATTGATTGATTGTCAATTATGACAAATTTATGACAAATTGTCATGTCATTTCCATGAATTTAGGAGAGAGATAGGAGGAAATTGAAATTAAGAATTAGAAAATTAGAAAATTAGAGAATTAAGAATTTAGGAATTAAGAAATTGATAGAAATTAGAAATTAGGTAAATTAATTAATAATTTGTCATTTATTAATTAATTCACAAAGAGGAATAATTAGCCAATTAAATGGACATTTAATTGTGACAAGAAGACTTAGGATAAATAAATAATTTATTAATCCTAAAGGAAGAAATGACACACAAGGTTAAATGATTAAATCATAAAACCCTAGAAGATGAATTAGGAATGCGAGAATGACAATTAGGTCTTGACAAAGGATAATTGATATCGATTCGATTTGATTTTGGATTGATAAATGACCAATGTGATAAATGATTTAATTGAGAAAATGTGCCAATTGACGAGGAACAATGACAAATTGATCCAAATTGACATAATTGAGACAAACAACGATCGATGACAAATCGATCGCAAAATTGACAAGATTGACAAGGACAAGGATCGATGATAAATTGGTCTCAAAATGACAAGATTGATAAGAGGACAAAACCCTAATTCGAAAGTGATACAAATGAAGAATGCAGAAGAAGGACTCGATGCTTGAAAATGATAAAGACCAAGTGCGAATCATAGGAGAAATGTTAATGCGAAGCAAAAACCTAAAATGAGGCAATGCGCAAATGTTAAAGTATGATTCCGCAAGCGTTGACCATTTTTAGGTGTCTACATTTTGCCCCTCTTTGAGACAATGCGATTTTAAGCATTGTTTCAAAGAACAATAATGAAAATGCCCCAGACAATGATAATGACATATGCATGCCCCCTTGAGGAATTGGCCAGAAACATGCAGAAAAGACGCCAATTGATCGATAAGAATGATAGAACATGATAGGATCAAATGGACTGCCAAGACTGACGGAAGAAATGTTAGTAAGAAGAAATTAGACAGAGGACAGTTAGAGATGAAGGAAAACTTGCTTTCACAAATGCACATAAGTAGGTGAGAACCTTTATTTGATATGGCAAAATGGATGCGTAGCATCATGGCATTGAAGGCCAGAGCTGAAATGCAACCCTTTTTGCAAAAGACAGACACATCATAGACAAGGAATAGTTCAAAAATCCTAAGACAAACTTGCCCCAGAATGTTATGAAACACTCCACAAATAGCAAGCACAACAAAAAACAAAAGGGACCATGAACCATCCCGGTCACTCTAAATCACTCAGTGACATCATCAAGCAACATAGGAACATGATCGAAAATAAATAAATAAATGATAAGACTCACTAATTACAACAAGTCAAACAAACATCTTGATCTTCATTGTCAAAAGTTGAAAGTGCTGATAGGACGATCATGCTGTCTGGTTTCAGGACATGTAGTACCCCGTCTAAGACAGGACATAGGCTGGTTTCGAGTATACCACACCCTGTATAAGACCCATGATAGTAGAGACAAGGACAAATGATTTTGAGGATGATTGATATGACAATTTTGATTAGTTGGAATGTCTGGTTTGATTGAAAAAGTTCATCTGTTAACGCATGATTTCATTTAAAGCACAGTGTGTGATTACGTGGCATTGGATGTATGCTCAGTGATTTGTCTTATGCACAAAGGGGATATTTATTGACAAAATGTTTGTGTTTTTGGATTTTAATGTTTTGAAATGTTTTTGTGTTCATTTTTTTCAGGACTTTATTTGATTTTTTTGTTTTTATTTCAAGACATTTTTCAATTTTTATGATTGTTTTTTCAAGGCATTTTTTCATTTTTATGATCTTTTTTCAGGACATTTTTGAATGCAAAAGTTCCAGTGATCAATCATGACAAGGGAAACACACCCAATGTGCATTTGAAAGACATACATAGACCGGGACCAAAACATATGTATAAGAAACCGGGGTATGCAAGACAATGATGTTGACCAATAACAGGTCTGGGAGAGAACATTGGGTCAAGACAAAGATAGACGAGAGAAACTGACCGAGAAGAAGCATAGATGAGAGATCATGATAGATGACAGAGCAATGATCTCATTTTACACATGGCACCTATTTGCCAGGTTTTCACCAAGGTACTTGCCCCAAGCGCCTGTTTGCCAGGTTTTCACTTAGAGGGCGAATCATTTTTTTCTTTACTTTTTTGCTTTTTTAATTTTTTTTTTGTATTTTTCTCTTTTTTTGATTTTTTTTGTATTTTTTCAGGATCATATTTGAAGAAGGACTAATAGAAAATTATGCCCAGTACTTGTGAAGATGCATGCTGTTTATAGGATCAGACAGAGGTTCACCTTCTGGGGTAGCAAGCTGATATGCCCCCGAGCCATATGCTGCAGTTACTATGAAAGGACCAACCCAATTAGGTTCAAACTTGCCTTTGATGATGTCAGTAGACTGTACATTCTTAGGGTTTGCCTTTAAAACCAGATCTCCCACTTCGAAGTGTCGCCCTTTGACCTTCTTATTATAAGAGCGATGGAGACGGTTTTGATATGCTTGCAAATGTGTCAGAGCTGTCTGACGTTTCTCATCTAACATCTCAAGCTGGTGCAGCCGAGAGATTTTGTGTGTCTCGTCATCAATCAGATGTTGCAAGGAAACACGCAAGGAAGGAATCTCCACCTCCAAAGGTAAAATAGCTTCCGCACCATACACCAAGGAATAAGGTGTTGCGCCAGTAGGTGTGCGGATAGAAGTGCGATAGGCCCATAGTGCTGGATTCAACTGAACATGCCAATCGTGACCAACATCATTGACAACCTTTTTCAGGATCTTGATAATGGTTTTATTGGATGCCTCGGCTTGACCATTCCCATGTGGATAGTATGGAATGGAGAAACGGTGTTGGATATGAATTTTTTCACAAAGTTCCTTGACATCTTTATTCTTGAAGGGACGACCATTATCTGTGACTATGGAAAGGGGAACCCCATACTGGCATATGATATAATTCAGCAAGAATTTTGAAATTTGGACACCCGTTATATAGATCATGGGGATAGCCTCGATCCATTTTGTAAAGTACTCTGTAGCTGTAATGATGAACTTGTGTCCATTTGCAGAGGTCGGGTGAATCTTGCCAATAAGATCCAATCCCCATTGAGAAAAATGCCATGGAGATATGACAGAATGAAGCTCTTGGGCTGGTGCATGAATGTAGTTTCCATGAATCTAGCATTTGTAACACTTCTTAACAAAATCATGAACATCTTTTTCCAGAGTGGGCTAATAATACCCAGCACAAATCAACTTTTTAGCTAAGCTTAGACCATTGAAATGGCCCCCACATATACCATCGTGAACCTCGTGTAAAGCCGTTTGTGCTTCGTCAGAATCCAAACACTTGAGGAGGGTATGGTCAAAGGAACGACAGTAAAGGGTGTCGACGATGATGACATATTTGGCTGTCTGTCGAATAAAGGCTCGGCGTTGGTTAGCGGAAAGATTGGGTGGTAAGGTTTGGGATTTTAAATATTGATATACGTCATTGTACCATGGGGAGTTAGGACCAACAAGAACACACATCACATCTGCTGTCGGAATGTCAAAAGAAGGAACCAGCAATTGTTCAACTAAAAATTCACATTTGTCCATATTGTTTGGCATATTCAAAATGGAAGCAATCGTAGCCATTGCATCTGCCGACTTGTTTTGCATTCTGGGAACTTGATTGAAATGGATAGCCGTGAATTTGGTCTTGAAGAAATCTACCATATGCTTATAGGGAATAAGCTTTTCATCTTTTGTTTCATAGTCATCATTCACTTGTTGGATGACTAATTGAGAATCTCCATAGACTTGCAAATGCTTGATGTTCCAGTGGACTGCTACTCGGAGTCCTGTGACCAGTGCTTCATACTCTGCAATGTTATTGGTACAGTGGAAAGTTATTCTGTAAGACTTTGGAATAGCATCACCTTGAGGGGTGACAAACAAGATGCCTGCTCCGGACCCAAACTTAGTATGGGACCCATCAAAGTATAACTTCCATTCATTAGAGGATGTGAAAGCAAAGATTGATTCATCTGGAAAATCAGTCAACATGGGATGATCATCAGAAATAGGAGCCTCTGCAAGTTGATCTGCTATGACTTATCCTTTGATGGCCTTTCGCTCCATATACTCAATGTCAAATTCACTGAGAATCATGACCCATTTTGCTAGGCGACCCGTCAAAGCTGCTTGGCTAAGTAAATATTTTAAGGGATCAATTTTTGCAACCAACAATGTTCGGTGGCTCAGCATATAATGTCAGAGTTTCTGCGTTGCAAATACCACTGCTAAGCATGCCCTTTCAATAGTTGAATAATTTAGCTCATAGCCTACCAGTGTCCGACTGATATAGTAAATAGCTCACTCTTTTATGTTCTCATCTTGTTGGGCCAAGAGAACTCCTAATGCCGTTTCAGTGGCAGAAATATATAATGAAAATGGCTTTCCATCTATTGGAGGCATTAGAATAGGTGGCGACAACAAATATTCTTTAAGGGCTTGAAAAGCTGCTTGACATTGCTCAGTCCATTTGAAAGTGACACCTTTATGCAATAGATGCTAGAATGGATGACATTTGTCAGCCAACTGAGCTATGAAGCGGCGGATTGACTGGAGCTTTCCTTGTAGACTTCTTAATTGCTGGAGATTTGAAGGTGGGAGCATATCCATTATTGCTTTGACTTTGGCAGGGTCGACCTCAATGCCTCGGTGAGAAACAATGTATCCTAATAACTTTCCAGCTGTGACACCAAATACACACTTCTTTGGATTGAGCCTGAGTTTGTAGGTCTCCATTCGGTCAAAGATCGGGCCCAGGATGGCTAGATGACTATCTCGGGTGACAGATTTGCATAACAAATCATCAACATAGTCCTCCATCAAAGTGTGCATGAAATCATGAAAAATGGTCGTCATTGCTCTTTGATATGTTGCGCCTGCATTTTTAAGACCGAAGGGCATCACATTCCAACAGTAGGTACCCCAAGCACAAGTGAATGCTGTCTTATGCTGATCTTCAGGAGCAATGCGAATTTGGTTATAGCCGGAGAAACCATCCATTAATGAAAGCATCTCATATCCAGCCATCATGTCCACTATGATGTCTATGTTTGGCAATGGAAAATCATCTTTAGGGCATGCTTTATTGAGATCCCTAAAATCTGTGCAGATTCTGATGCCCCCAGTTACTTTGCTAATTGGTACTAAATTTGAAATCCAGTCTGCATAATCAATGGGTCTGATGAAGCCCACATCTAGCAATTTTTTTAGTTCCACTTTGACCAAAAGAGCCACCTGAGGATGCATCTTTCTAAGTTTCTGTTTGACAGGCTTGGCATCAGCTTTTAGTGGCAAATGATGAAGAACCAATTCTGGATCAAGGCCAGGCATATCTACATAGGACCATGCGAAGCTGATCTTCTTCTCAAGAAAGAAATTGACAAAATCTTCTTTTTCCTGTTGTGAGAGAGAAGCGGCAAAATGAATGACCTTAGGGTTGTCAGGTGTACCCAAATTGATTTCCTCGGTCATTTCCACAAGTAATGTTGATTTGTCCTAACTTGATAGGGGTATGTCCACTCTTCCACCTTTGGGCGCCTCAGAGAGGTTTTCACCCGTAGGTACGTCTTTTCTTTTTACTTTTGTATGATCAGAGAGTGCCTTACGGTTTTCACCTAAAGATCTATTCTTTTGATTTTTTACTATTTATTTTCTTTTTTCATTTTGATGACTGGAAGAGGGAGTTGACTCCCCAAAATATGTCGTGGAATCCAGGTCAATAGCAAATCCTGCCTTGTGATCACCTTGTGGTATGCCTTCCCGTAGTCCAAGGAATTCTGCAATTGCTTCGTCATTTTGAAAACAGTCCAATGTGAGCGGTTCTTGTTGGTCATGTTGGATAAGCTGGGGATAGATGAGGGGCATGTCATCATCAGTTGTAAGGAGAGAGAGGGCTGATATGGTAAAGATATGAACATCTGTAGTGTCACTATCCGAACTGCTTATATCGGATTTAGAGCTTGGATCCCAAAATGTCTCTATCCAAGCATGGGGATAGGTTTTAGGAAGAGGAGTTATTTCATGTTTGTCTTCCATAGGCAAGTTATCAGGGTCAATGAAAATATTGTCGAGGGCATAGGAGCTAGAAGAAAAGGAACTCCACTCCCAATCATTAGAATCAGTTTCGGGTCGGGTATCCTCAGGTGTTATGTCATCGTCAGAATCATGCCCTTTTCGACATGTGGGCACTTTGGTAGATGTGGATCCAATTCGCAATGGTACAAAACCTAACCCTAAAGTTGGAGGTCACCTCTTGGGTATGACAAGTTCTAGCCTTCCATTGTTGTTCAGGCCTAAGCCACTACAACCATCATATCCTTTCTTTTGCAGCATAGTAAATCCTTTGCCATATCATTCCACTGGCAATCTGACAGGTGGGGTCTCAGTTGGATCTTTATAAAGCCAATCTATGACATCATCATCTACAGTTTCTTTGTCAAGTTCTCCCCATCTTGTAAATGTAGTAGGAGGCTGATATTGAATAATGACCTTAGGTTCCTTTTGCAATAAATGCGGTTTGCCATATGATTTTGGAGATATTGGTAAATTCCCGATGAGGAATGTTTGATCCATTGAATATTCTCCACATCCTTGGTCTTGTATCTTCAATTTTCCTTTGATAACATCTAATAATTGATTAGGATCCACATAGTTATGTGATTTGGCCTCTCTGTTGACTGGGACTTGCTGCTGAGGGGTATCCTTTAGCATAGCACACAATTGGAATGGATTAGAATCTCCCGGAATGGTTATCTCAGTTCCATTATAAGGATATTTTAAACATTGATGATAGGTGGATGGAACCGCTTTCATTGCATGAATCCATGGATGGCCAAGGATCATATTATAAGGGAGATCAAGGTCTAGGACTTGCAGGAAAGTGTTTTCTATCACTGGACCAACTCTGATAGGCAATGTAATTATCCCTTTGGATGGGCGCTCAACATCATCATAGGCTTTAATTGTTATTCTTTTAGAAGCATCAATGCCATTCTTTGTATACCCAAGGCCAATAACCGCTCTCAAAGTACAAATATTAAGACCTGCTCCGCCATCTATCAAGACTCGTCGGATTTTCCAATTATGAACAAAGACTTCAAGGTGTAAAGGATCATTATGAGGGAGTTTATCAGGTGAGATGTCATTGTCAGAAAATGCGACATTTTGGGAAATGGCTAAATGTCCAATCCGGGCTTGAAACTAGTCAACATCAATATCTGTCGAAACAGTGGACTCAATTAAAGCCTTATCCAGGACTGCACAATGCATGGGAGACATTTTCAGTAACTCAAGGATTGATATTTGTGCAGGTGTCTTTCCTAGATGATCCAAAAGATTATACTGACTTGCAGGAGTTGGCTTGGGAGGAGCTACAGGAGCGCCTTTCAGGACTATCTTGGATCGACGAGTGGTGACTGCACAAGAAGGATCTTGTCCCTTTATTCTCAGGGTAGAAACATAATCAGTTGAAGCGCGAAAATAATTAATGACATTATTATAACTAGCACTTGCATAATTGGCTGTTTGGGTAGAGTTGGAAGAAGACGCTTTACCCTTGTCATGATCAAGCAAAGGAGTTTTAAAAATAGTATGATCAGTGTTAGAGGTCGGATGGGGTGGATCTACCTCAATTACTCCTTGCTCTAATAAATCTTGAATCATGTGTTTCAATTGAAAATAGGATCATGTCTACAGTATAATCTTTGTGATTTCATTTGATTTGCATTGTCTTAGGTAATCTTCATATGTTATGGTGGATCTTTGTTGTTGTTAGGCTAGGGTTTTGTGGTTGAATCTATTTAGTCTTTCAATATTAAAATTGTTGTATCCATTTTCACCATAAACATTTTGGCACGCCTGGTGGGACTCTTGTCCTTTTTGCATTTAACATCCTTGTTGTAGATATTGTGTTTTGAAGTTGCAAATCTTGCATTTTCGATGACATTTTGGCATTTTTGCGTCTGTGTACTTTTGGATCACGTCTACATCCTCGATAGTATTTTATTTTTGCAGATTCTGAAAACCGCGTCTATGTTTCCTAATCGTGTCCGCGTTCTGAAACCGCGTCTGCGTCAGAGAGCCGCATCTGTGTTAGGGGTAACCGCGTCTATGTGCATTGATTTCATTTTTGGAGTTTTATTGATTTGGTTTTTAGTCATTCGATTTTATTTTTTTTTAGATCTGGATTATTTTGAGCTAATATTTGCAAATTTAGCTAACAAAATTGGTGCAGATTGTCTTGAAAGAAAAATCATTTTGTTGAAGGCCCCTGTTTTCACAAAGTCTTTTGGGTTTAAAATTTACCTAACTTGTGTGCTTGCAGGAAGGGGTGATTATTTCAAACAATCTGAACTACTAACAAATCTTTGTTGTAGGACCTTGGCAAGGGTTTTTGATCTTTATTGTGTGCCTTGTTTTCATAGATTAGCAAACACTTGAATTGGTGCACTAAAATTGAACCATTGTCTTTTGTGTCTTGAGCAATAGGCTCTTTTTGTTTAAATCTTTAGAGGGCTTGTCTTCCCATGTGGTCATTAGGACTACTAGTGAGAACAGAATGATCCAAGTGGTAGCAAAAGAAAAGCCATCTTCTTCCAAACCACTATAAATAACTATATTCATGGTGAAAACTATGGATAACGTGTGCTGATTAGTTCATACCAACACTATGTCTCCCCATAAACCTATTTGATCAAATTTATTTGATCAGTTGTAGGGCATAACCCCTACTGGTTGGGAGCCTTCTGTATTTACAGAGCTAAAAGTGCCACATGTATGGCCACACGAGCGGATGCCCTTACTAGCACCTTTTTGTTTTAGAAGCCCAAATCCTTCTAGTTGTTGGGGCAGGAGGTCGGACCTCTGGTAGCGGCCCACACACATACGGTTCTTAGTAGAGATACAAAGTTCACCACGGGGAATTTTCATGGGGACTGATGCTTGGCTGACCTGAGAAGTGAGTACCGAGGGTGGAGCTAGTGAGGTCAAGCATCTAAGTATCCGCTCTGAATAACGTAGCCTCAGGGGTAAAACCTCATGTGGGATCAACAACTATTGTCTTGGCCAGCCATAAGAATTGTGCTTGACTTATTTTAAACATTCAAACATTCAAGACCAAACAGTAAAACCTTGTGTCTTCAAGTGTATGCAAAATAATTTTACATCGAACAACACACTTTCTTTGAGTCATATTTTTGAGTCTAGACACTTGTAAACATTGAGTCCTCATCAACACTGTATCCTCTTGTCACGAAAAATAGTCAAACATTTAGATTTGGTCACAAAATAACTTCACAGATTGAAAAAAAATTGCACAAATTTTGTAGAAATGTGTCTATGTCTGATATAACTGCGTTTGTGTTGTATAGCCGTGTCTGTGAAGGGCAACAATGCATCTGTGTTCTTAGTATCAACATTGCATTTACAAAGTCTCAAAATCACGTCTGTGTTAAACAGAATCGCGCCTGTGTCAGGAAATCACGTCTGTGCAGTATACAGGTGCGTCTGTGCTCAGAATTGAAAAACTTTTACAGTCCAGCAAATAAACATAGTCAGTTTCAGAATTCTTGAGCTTCCTAGGTTATTGCTCTAGGGTTTTCATCTAGCATTCAACCTGTCTTTGGGTCTCACAAAGTTCACCATTGCTTTACACCTTACATTTCATTCACATTTGTCTAAACTTGAGTCAAAAGGTCACTTGCTTGTCCTCATCATACTTTGTCAACACACTACATACAACAACATTTTGCTAAGTGGTCCCTCATCAAGGTATATCACCTTTGGGTCTCATTTGGTCTTACTTAGAGTCAAGGTCAACTTACCTCATCAAGAGAAACTATCCTCTCTTTGGAAGCCACACCTACTCTACCACATACATACTTGGTCTTACACTTTGGACATTGCAAGTACACTTCAGATTCATTTACATTCCATCTAACTCTTGGTCTTCCATACTCTTTCCATTTTCATCTAGTCTCACACATCTTGGTGTATACCTAGTTCATGGTTGAAACCCGTTCCCAAAAATCTAGGAGAGAAGCTAAAGAGGCTCAAGAGTCTGCAAACATGAGCTCCTATGAGTATGACAATGATATCTTTTTCAATTCTTATTATACTACATTACCTGACATGGATGCTTATAGAAACATTCCAAATGTTGAAAACATGGACACTACAAACAACAATGATACACATAATGACAATATGGACAACATTTAAATACATTCAGTAGAAGTGGAAGACTCCATTATGGATCCCCGTTTCAATCGATTGGTTGAGGAAATAATGAGGAGAGATAGACAATACTTCTTACAAGTGATGGCACAAAGTGGAGCAAAGATCCCTCATGATTTTGACATGTCTCAAATAATGGAAGATAGACCTTTGCAACAATCTCACTCCAACATGCATCAAAGGAGGCCTAATAGTGGAGGCAATAGAGGACCACATCTTGTACCTGAATCACCATCATCTTTGTTTCAAAAACCAGAGGTCCCATACACACATGGTCAAGGATATGATACTCGTCTCCGCAGACCATTATGGAAGTCTTATATAGAAAAATATACTCAATCACATACCAATGCTAAGGATCAACCACCAAAGCAATTGGATATTCAAAGGCATGCTCAAAATTTGGACACAAGGAAACCCCGTGTCAAATTTGGGGGCAACACATTAAAACATGACATGCCTGTAGAGTATGGTATTGTAGCGTAGAAATTAGGAATCATCAAAAGATAAGTAGATCAAAACACTAGACATGATAACTTAATCAAAAGAACACTCATTGAAATGACCCTAATTCCAAAGCACATTCAATAGAGGCACAAAAACAAAGCATTTAAAAGAAAATATCATGCAAACCATATGCTTCTTCCATGCGGCTCCATTATTGTTCTTTCCTCTTCAATGGGTTTGTGGATCTCTCCTACAAGTGCTCACACAATTGAAAGCAAAAAGCTCAAGAGTACTAGAAACGAAAGTTTGGTAGTTTGATAGAAATTTGGACTCAGGATTCGAAGGGTTCAAGGGTCAAGGATCAAGGGATTGATTGAAGAAAATCATCCAATTTATAGAGAAATTGGAGAAATGAACAAATTAGCATGAAATTGATATTTTGGCAATTGATTTCAAAATGGCAAAATTTAGTGAAAAGAAGAAGGTTATGACACCTTCTATGTCATAAATTATGACATATTGCCAATGCAAAACTTAGATGACTAGAACCCTATGACATCTTGCTATGCCAAGAGTATGACGCATGAAGCATAAAAATAGGGAGCACTAAAGACAAGTTAATTAGGTGGAAATTGCAATTAGGAAATTGGAGAATAGGTGGAAATTAGGAATTAGGAAATAATGAAATTAGGAATTAAGAAATGATGAAATTAGAAATTAGTGAATTAATCAATAATTTTTCATTTATTAATTAATTCACTCACAAAGAGGCATAATTAGCCAATTAAATGAATATTTAATTGTAATGAGAAAACTTAGGATAAATAAGTAATTTATTAATCCTAAAGGAAGAAATGATGCACAAGGTTAAATGATTAAATCATGAAACCCTAGAAGGTGAATTAACAATGCGAGGATGACAATTAGGTCCTGATTGAAGATAATTAATGTCGATCATGATTTTGGATTGATAAATGACCAATGTGATAAACAATTTGATTGAGATTGGTTGACAAAAATCAATGACAAATTGACCAAATTGACATGATTGAAAAGGACAAGGATCGATGACGAATCGATTGCAATATGACAAGATTGACAAGGACAAAGATCGACCCAAAATCATGACTGAAGATTGTTGTCGACAAGACCAAATTCGAGGACAAGATGATTGAAGAATATAGAAGAATGACTCGATGTTCGTAAAATGATAAAAATCAAGTGCGTGACATAGGAGAAATGTTAATGCGACGCAAAAACCTAAAATGAGGCAATGCGCAAACGTTGAAGTATGACTTCGCAAGCGTTGACCATTTTTGGGTGTCTACATTTTGCCCCTCATTGAGACAATGCGATTTTAAGCGTTGTTTCAAAGAACAATAATGAAAATGCCCCAGACAATAATAATGACATATGCATGCCCCCTCGAGGAATTGGCCGGAAACATGCAGAAAAGAGGCCAATTGATCGATAAGAATGATAGAACATGATAGGATCAAACAGACTGCCAAGACTGATGGAAGAAATGTTAGTAAGAAGAAATTAGACAGAGGATAGTTAGAGACGAAGAAAAACTTGCTTTCACTAATGCACTTTGTAGGTGAGAACCTTTATTTTTATGTAGCAAAATGGATGCGTAGCATCATGGCATTGAAGGCCAGAGCTGAAATGCAACCCAATTTGCGTAAGACAGACACAACATAGACAAACGACAATCAAAAAAGAAAAGGATCATGAACCATCCCAGTCACTCTAAATCACTCAGTGACATCATCGAGCGACATAGGAACATGATTGAAGATAAAGATAAATCAATTAAAAAAGATAAGATGCACAAATTCCAACAAATCAAACAAACATCTGGATCTTCATTGTCAAAAGTTGAATGCACTGATAGGACAATCATGCTGTCTGGTTTCAGGATATATGGTACCCCCTCTAAGACAGGACACAGTCTGGTTTCGAGTATACCACACCCTGTATAAGACCCATGATAATAGGAACAAGGACAAATGATTTGGATACTGATATGCGATTGATATGACAATTTGGATCAATTTGAGTGTTTGATTTTGATTGAAAAATTTCATCTGTTAATGTGTGATTCCATTAAAGCACAATGTTTGATTGCGAGTCGTTGGAGGGATGCTCAATGATCTGTCGATGCATAAAGGGAATACTTTATTGCAAAAATGCATGTTTTTGGTTTTTGGAGTTTTACAATTTTTTTGTGTTCATTTTTTCAGGACTTTATTTGACTTTTTATGAATTTTTTTCAGGACATTATTTGATTTTTATGGATTTTCTCAGGACATTATTTGATTTTTTTTTTTGGAATTTTTTCAGGACATTTTTCGATTTTTTTTTTGGAATTTTTTCAGGACATTATTCAATTTTTTAACTTTTTTTCAGGACATTTTTCAATTTTTATGATCTTTTTTCAAATTTTGCCCCCAGTGTCTAGCAAGGCAAGGAATATGATAGGTGAATAAATAGGCTTGCCGCAATAATGGTGGATAGAGGGAAGACAAAGGCCTTTTATTATGGAGACAACGCAGATGCAATTTCCAAGAACTATTGCGTGATGGGACAAGAGACTGGATATGATAATGTAAAACAAGAACATGGCATGAGGGACATGTCAAGAGGTTTTTGAAACCATGTTTGAATTTTGTGTCCTTATATCAGATCAAGATCAAGGGACAAAAAAGAGTGTATGGATAGTGATAAGATATGGATAGGATAAGCAAGACCAAGAATGGATAAAGGACATGGACAGAAGGTCGGGGTAGGCTAAGGGATAGTGGTAGAAAGTCACAATAAGACAAGGAATATGGATGAAAGGTTATAATAAGCAAATTGATACATGACCAAAAGCTATGATGGACTAAAAGCTGCAAACAAGATGTGTGATGCTCATGATGATCGTCAACCTTGTCAAGATCAAAGGTGGAAAGGGAAACTGGACATGAGGGACAACAGGATATGAAGGGTAATGACGTGATAGGATAGTGAAGGGCAATAGGATATGAAGGAGGAAACCTGCCCCCAAGTGTGGTTTGCAAGAAGTTCAAAAATTACGCATGACGCCTGTTTGACAGGTTTTCATCACGGTACTTGCCCAAGGCGCCTGTTTGCCAGGTTTTCACCAGTGAACGAATTATTTTTCTTTTACTTTTTCTCTTTCTTTTGTCTTTCTTTTTTTTTCACTTTTTTTTTTTTTGTATTTTTGACTTTTTCAGAAGAAGATGGACACATGATAGGGGATGGAAGAAGGACTCAATCGTCTTTTTATTCGGATAGTAGCCTTGAAATAAATGGACCATGACCTTTTAAAAGTATGCTCAAAGACGTTGGTAGGATAAAGACATGGAAAATGAGATGAAACTAAGGCGAGGATTTATGCAAAGGATGGGACCAGAGGGATGGAAGGATGGAAAATATGCATTGGATAATGGATAGGGTGTTGGAAGAACTGGGCTTGAGTGGATGAAAATGAAGGCAAGATCAACATTGGCACACACCTTGAGGGGTGATGGATGGATGGAGGAAAGATGTATTTTGGATATTGAGATTTTGACGGAAGAAAGGCTTGGGATTTTGGGACATAAGGGCCCAAAATAGATGAAGAAGGTGATGGAGGAATAGACTTGGACAATTTGGATGGAGGAATAGCAATTTTGGATGCCAAGTTGGATGTTTCTTTTTGTGCTTCAAGGAGCTTCTTAGGGATCCACATGGTTTTTGATTTTTCATGCTTTTGTGGTTCCTTAGAGTGCATTGCTTGCACAAGGGATTTAGGAACCCATATATATTTTGACTTTGCTTGATTTTGCTCAGTGGGCCTTTGTGGCCTTTTGGATATTTCCTTTTCTTTATAGATCATATTGCTCTTTGTTTTGACATGTCGATTAGATTGGACATGTTGATCCTTGAATACATGTGGATTTCTAGACTTATGATGCTTATACTTGGCATCCAAATTGCTTGGAGGGGAGAAATGAATGTTGGTGTGGATGGGAATGATATGGAGTCATGTGGGATGGATGTAAAGTTCTCCAAGATGTGTGCCTTTGCTGATGTTGCATAGGAGATGGAGGGATATAGGGACCTAGAATGGATGGAAGCGATGATGGGGAAGGTGGACATTTGGATTTTGACTTTGAAGGGATACCAACACCTTGAGTGTGAGCTCTGTAGCCATGACCATTAGTATACTCTTTGATATGAAGGGGTTCTTGCTTATGAAGGTCTACTCCTTTGCCTTTATGAATATCTTGACTTGTAGGAGACTCTTTTCTTTGGGACGAAGACGTGAGTCCATTATGAGGTGGATATGATATGAGAGAAATAATGAGATCTTGAAGTGGATTGGATTGCACCAAAGTGGAAGAACCCATTATGCATGTCGAGGGTTCATGAACATCTTGCACTAACATGTTAGAATCATGAAGGGGATTAGGAGTGTGAGGGGGACTAGGATTGTGTAGTGGACATGGTTCAATGATAGGCTCTTCAAGAGATGGAATGGGAGAAATAATGGGATCATCAAAAGAAATGTGATCTTGGAGTGTATATGGAGCATTAAGACAAGGAGATGGAGGAACAAGTGGATCTTGTGGAGGATCTGAAGGAAGAATTTGATCTTGACAAGGAGGAAGATCATTGGAATCCTCTTTAAAGGTGATTTTCTCTTGACTTTTAATGGGATCATCGGAAAGGATGGAAGGGATATTTGGAATGTCACTGGGATTTGAAAGGACATTATTTTCATGAAATGGAAGGGGATCATTTGGGATTGGATGGACTGGAATATCTTGATCTTGCTCGGGGAATGGAGTGTCAATAGGACTTTGGATAGGATGGACAAGAATAGGGGAATCATTGCAAGTGTCTAGGAACATGGGGTCTTGGTCAACAATTGGATGGGATGATAAGGTTTCAAGATCTTGATCTTGATCTTCTTTAGGACTCATTTCTTCACGCTCTAAATTATCCTCTTGACATGAGGTTGGACTTTGGATATGCATGGGGGATTCTGACAATGGATCAATGTTTTGGCATGAAGGAAATGCACTTTGGACATTCGTGAAGGATTCTGGCAAGGAATCAATGCTTGAACATGAGGAAGAGGGACTTGGAATGGGGTCCTCTAAAATAGATAATGGCAATAAAGTGCATGGTGGCATTGGGTCTTGTATTTCTAAAACATGACAAGGATGTGCATCATGAATTGGATTATCATGGCAATCAATTATGGATAGCTCTTGGATAATTGCATCCTTGGGTGTATTGTTTGATGAGGACAATATGGAAGGTTCTTGTGAAACTTCTAAAGGTGTAGGGATAGATGCCACTGGAGAGTCAATTTGTTTGTGGGGGGATGAGGCATTGCTAGACATAAGTGTATTATCTTGATCTTCCTCAATTTGTTTCCTTAAGATCATTGCAATAAGGCCACCTTTCTTTCGAGGTTTTGACATAGTTGGACTTGGAATTTGAACTTGTTTTTGGTTTGATGTCATGTTTTGATTTCGAACTAAATGTCGATCATTTTGGTTTGACATGTTTGAAACTTGGCTTGGTGTGTGTTGCAACCTTTGTTTTTGAATGTTTGGTCATGGTTGTTGACATTGATATGTTGATTGAACTTGTTGATATTCCACCATTGGTTGAACTATTTGTTGACATTGTATAGTGGGTTGGACATATTGTTGAAATTGGACCATTGATTGTGTTGGTTGCATATGTTGAACAATTGGTTGTGATGGTTGACAATCTGATTGATAGTAAACACCTTGTTCTTGTTGTGGAGGCACATAATGTTGAAATTGATGTTGTCTCCTTTTTTGTAATTGTTTCATCATCTCTATTTGGGAGAGGAGAGCTGGTATGTCTGATCGTTCAAGAAGAGATCTTACATCAATTGGCTCAATATTTGGATTTCGACCTGGAAATTTTCGAAACATTTTGGACATTTGTGATCTATTCTTCACAATGTTTTTCACTCTTTGTTCCAATATCTCATTTTCTTGAGCTAGCTTCTCCTCTAACTTTTGTATTTGGAGACTTGTTTCATCATACAAAGTTTGATCAATATTGCCTTGTTGTTGGGTTGGATAGAATTGTGATTGCATTGTCGGTTGATATGTCAAACTTTGTTGCATCATTGGTGCTTGGAACCTTGTTTCAATAGACATGTCACTTATGCAAATGCAATATTTTTGGAATTTTTCAAGGACAATATATGATATGCAACTAAATGCAAACTAAATAAATGAAAATGCAATCTATGGCAAGAATGCAATCTATGTTTTTTGTTGTTTTTGAAGATTTTGACAAACTTATGAATGCAAATCTAAGAGAGGGACCCTTAGGAAATTGGAATGATATCTAGACCTCAAAGGACAAAAGGGCTTAATTGACAAAGGACAAGATGACAATGTCTCCCCTATATGCTTGGATACTAAGCTAGGTTTGACGAAATGATATTGATGACAAAAAGGACAAAAGACTTGATAAGGTCTAGACTTCTTAACAATGACTTAGGGTTTATCAAAGATTTGGATTGCTCAAGTATGACAAGACCTAGGTTTGACACTATATGCGAAAGGACAATTTAGTATGCAAATGATCTTAATATGATATGACAATGTCAACCTAAGATGAAATCTAAGGTTTAATTATGAAATGATATTACTCTTATGCAAGAGGACATATGCAAATGGATGACTTCTATTGATATGCAAAAGAAGTATGACTTAGGTGAAACCTAACCTTGATACTTGACAATGACTTTGCAACATGCAACCTAGGATGAACCTAAATCCAACTGACATGAATGTTAAGACAAATTTTTGAACAATGTTTGATAACCATGTTGGAAGATGTGCTTTGAACCTTGTTGAACTTTTGTTGGATGAATATCTCTTGTGTTTAATCTTGTTTTGATCAATGTGTTTTGCTTTTGAAATGGGATAACATTCAACTTTTGACAATCAAAGAATACAAGATGTTATAACTTAGACTCAAGATAATCATGCTCATTTCCACATTCCTTAGGGTAGGCAAAGACATTAGGTACTTGAGAGGTAGACTCATTATGAGATTCAAGGAGAATACATAGATGCTTGACCCCACAGGCTCCCCTCCACGACACTCACTTCTCAGGGCAGCCAAGCATCAGTCCCCATGGAATCTCCCCATGGCGAACTTAGTATCTCTTCCAAGTATCCGAATTTGTCCTTCTCAAGCAACTAGAAGGGTTTTTGGCCTCTAAAAACAAGGTATGTAGTAAGGATTTCTGTTAAGCATTACTCCTTGATGTCATGCAAGCATGATTGAGACATTAAGCCCATCAAGATACCAAACAAATGTAGTCGCGCAAGCGTGATTTAGACCAAAAGGCCCTACTTAGATGTTGATATGAGAAAGAGTCCAAGGGTCATCACCTCCCAAGTAACTGCAATTCCCATGTAACGCTTCCTTCAAAGCTTTCGCTCATCGGGTATTTTTTTATAGTGAGTTAGAATGCCAAGGAATTCTAGCTGTACTCACTTTGGGTCGTTCCCTTCTCACGATTATCACTCGCTTGCTAAAGCAAAGTGGTCGGGAAGGCAGGCCCTCTAATGGAGACAAACAATCAACAACACAAGCATGGTATCGAAGATCTAGATTTCTGATCACCCTATGAAGGATGAGAGCATACTCTCCTACTCCAATGTCATACTTAACAAACAAAGTAAACAAAGGTTCATTTCCACCTATTTATAAATCACTAAGTGCCTAATTAAAAAACTCAAACACACAATTTGGTTGTTTCTCCAAGGCAACCTGCAAAACACATGTCAGAAGTTTGATTTGTTGTCTTTGACCATCGAATCTACATAACACATGTTAGTAGTTTGATTTTTAGTCTTTGTCATGCGTATGCCAAGATCTTGCACAAATAATTAGTACCAAAATCCAAAGCACAGATGATCTGATTTATGAAAACTATCAAAATTTCAGTCCACTTTGAGAAGGCATAACTTTCTCATCCTAGCTCCGAATTACAAACCATTTGATGCGTTGGAAAGGTATTCAAATAATCTAGAACCAAATTTCAGAAACATGATGATGTACCCTATTTGTCCACAAATGCACCGAAGACCCTCAAAATTGCAATTTACTAAAACATATAAAATTTTTCAAGTAAAAACTGCATTTTTCACCTCTGTTCTGGACTTTACACAGGCGCAGAAGTCATGACACAGGCGCAAGATGTCTGACACAAGCGCAGAAGTCTTCAACACAAGCGCAAGATGTTTCAACACAGGCGCAAAATTCTTCACACAAGCGCAGAAGTGTCCAGAATGCACTGCACGGCCCTGTTTTTGAGTTTTTGACCTGCAAATCAACTTAGAAGCACTCCAAAACATAGTAAAGGGGTTAGAAGGTTAGTATTCACGTCGGGTTCACCAATTAATGTAGCATAGAAATTAGGAATCATCAAAAGATAAGTAGATCAAAACACTAGACATGATAACTTAATCAAAAGAACACTCATTGAAATGACCTTAATTCCAAAGCACATTCAATATAGGCACAAAAACAAAGCATTTAAAAGAAAATATCATGCAAACCATATGCTTCTTCCATGCGGATCCATTATTGTTCTTTCCTCTTCAATGGGTTTGTGGATCTCTCCTACAAGTGCTCACACAATTGAAAGCAAAAAGCTCAAGAGTACTAGAAACGAAAGTTCGGTAGTTTGATAGAAATTTGGACTCAGGATTCGAAGGGTTCAAGGGTCAAGGATCAAGGGATTGATTGAAGAAAATCATCCAATTTATAGAGAAATTGGAGAAATGAACAAATTAGCATGAAATTGATATTTTGGCAATTGATTTCAAAATGGCAAAATTTAGTGAAAAGAAGAAGGTTATGACACCTTCTATGTCATAAATTATGACATATTGCCAATGCAAAACTTAGATGACTAGAACCCTATGACATCTTGCTATGCCAAGAGTATGACGCATGAAGCATAAAAATAGGGAGCACTAAAGACAAGTTAATTAGGTGGAAATTGCAATTAGGAAATTGGAGAATAGGTGGAAATTAGGAATTAGGAAATAATGAAATTAGGAATTAAGAAATGATGAAATTAGAAATTAGTGAATTAATCAATAATTTTTCATTTATTAATTAATTCACTCACAAAGAGGCATAATTAGCCAATTAAATGAATATTTAATTGTAATGAGAAAACTTAGGATAAATAAGTAATTTATTAATCCTAAAGGAAGAAATGATGCACAAGGTTAAATGATTAAATCATGAAACCCTAGAAGGTGAATTAACAATGCGAGGATGACAATTAGGTCCTGATTGAAGATAATTAATGTCGATCATGATTTTGGATTGATAAATGACCAATGTGATAAACAATTTGATTGAGATTGGTTGACAAAAATCAATGACAAATTGACCAAATTGACATGATTGAAAAGGACAAGGATCGATGACGAATCGATCGCAATATGACAAGATTGACAAGGACAAAGATCGACCCAAAATCATGACTGAAGATTGTTGTCGACAAGACCAAATTCGAGGACAAGATGATTGACGAATATAGAAGAATGACTCGATGTTCGCAAAATGATAAAAATCAAGTGCGTGACATAAGAGAAATGTTAATGTGACGCAAAAACCTAAAATGAGGCAATGCGCAAACGTTGAAGTATGACTTCAAAAGCGTTGACCATTTTTGGGTGTCTACAGGTATACATGGACAAAGTAGATATTTTGTTCCTCAACATGAATCTAGACCAAGTGGTCCATATACGCAACATCATTATAGACCTCCTCCATATGAACATGTGTATGATCAATATCATCCATATATGCAACATGTTCCTCCTCCAATTGGTGACTCAAACATGAGATATGATCCAAGAAGTCGATCTCCACCTAAGAGAAATTTGGAGCAACAAATCAGGGACTTACAAAAGAAAATGGAGGACATAAATACACCAAATCCAACATACACAATGAGAGACATATGTCCTGATCCATTTGACAAAAGCATTCCAATGCCTCCATTTCTACACACTTTGTGACACCTAGGTTTGATAAGTATAGAGGAAAAGGGGATCCTAAGGCACACATAAGATAGTTTTTCATAGCCTGCATTGAGGTAGCAGTAGAAGAGACATATTTGATGAGATTATTCCCATAGAGCCTAGGCGATCAAGCTATGGAATGGTTCTCCCAACTTCCACCTGGAATTAAGTCATGGGGTGATTTAGTAGAGGCATTTATCCAATATTTCTCGTACAAAATAGAGACAGACATATCAGTCACTACTTTGTGCAACACCAAGCAAAAGGATGGAGAATCTTTTGCATAATTTTTACAAAGATGGAGAAATCTAGCCAGCAGATGCTCTTGTGAAATTCCACAAAAACAAATGGTAGAGATGTTCACCTAAAATGTTAACACAGACATTGGCTATGATCTAAGGAAATCTTGTTTGTCCACCTTCAAGGACGTCATTGAAAAAGGCTTAACAATAGAGAAGGTCCTAATTGAACAAGGAGTCATTAAGATATTCAAGGAAAACAAAGATGAATTTAAAGGAAAAGATAAGCCAAGATTTTGGAATAAAAACAAGAACACAGTCAATGATGGTGTTGTTGATGCCAATACAGTGCGACCCAAATTCATTTTTTGGGATCGAGTTCTACAAACAATCAAGTGAACACTCAAACAACTTCTAGATCATGAAGGAAGTACACTCCATTGGGAGAACCACTCGAGTCAGTTTTTAAAAAGCTAGTGGCAAACAAGGTAATCACAATTCTAGATTTTCCTCCATATGAGCCAAAGGTGAAACCTAATTGTTGGAATGATGATGAATATTGTGAATTTCATAAGAGAAAGGGTCATAAGATAGTAAATTGTCATCGACTGAAGAACATCATACAAGATCTCATTGATAGAGGTGACATTGAGATTGAAGGACACTCATCCAATCAAGAACATGAAATGTTTAAGGAGCCAATCCCAAAGCATGACAAGGGAAAATCTAAAGCCACAGATGACCAAACCAACTATATCAAAGCATCTTATAACTATGATTCAACCATCAATGACATTTGAATGGACAATTATGTCTCTACCATTATCATCAAGGACAAAACCCCTGAGAATTCTACCCAAAGACCTAAGATTGTCCTAAAAGGCATTGGATCTTCTTTCGAACCTATCTCTGAATGCAATGTTACAACTTGTCGAGGAAAATTGACTTTGCAAGGTGCTCCGGCTAAAAAAACTACTTCCTCGTCAACCAACCCTAAGTATGACCTTGTAGAATAGTTAGGGAAGACACCCACGCTCATCTCCATCCTTGAGCTCCTACGCATATCCCCCGCACATAAAGCAATTCTTGACAAAATATTGAGAGAAACTTCCGTCCCCACTGATCTGAACGTGGACCAGTTTCAAGCCATGGTGTTATACCTTTCCATTCCACACTCCCTTACATTCACAGAAGCTGATGACGCCTCTGTAAGTCAGCCACATAATGTACCATTACACATTAAAGCCTTCATACACAAACATAGAATCAAACGAGTCCTGATAGATGGAGGAGCAGGTCTAAACATTTGTACATTGAGCACTATTAAACAATTGGGATATTCTGATAAAGCTGTGAATGCTACAAACAAAATTACCATTAAGGCATATGATGATGAAGAGCGCTCATCCAAGGGCACAATCATTTTACCTCTCAGAGTTGTGCCAGTTACAAAGGATGTGGTTTGTCAAGTCCTTGATTTAGATCTCACATACAACATACTTTTGGGACGTCCATGGATTCATGAGATGAGCGCAGTCCCATCTACATATCATCAATGTATCAAGTTTCCACACAATGGAGTTGAGGTGACCGTCAAAGCTGACCCAAATCCATTCATATATTGCAACAATCTATGACCTAGATCAGAAATAACAATTCCAGCTAATCATGAATCTGTTCCATCTTCAGCATATGTGGACCCATAATCATTGAAAGCTTCTACATCAAAATAAACAGAGCTCAAAGAAAAATTCAAGGTTAAAGACCTGGGATGTGGTGAGTATATATTTCATGTTGATCATGTCCCAATATTTCCTAAGACATTTAGTCAACAGGAACAATCTACAAACAATTTGCAATGCCAAGGAATTGGGTGTGAACCACCTAGTGTTGTGGCTACTAAGTCTGAATGCAAATCTCCTTTAGTGGTGCAAGCAACTCTTGATATCAATAGTCCTACGACTGGTTCCAACAAAGAATCTATTGAGCATATTGCCAGCCCTCTTGAGAACTCACATAGGCTTACCATTTCATCCACTCATTCCATTTCCAGTCCACTTCCAGACTTGGATCAACAAGAATTACAAAAGCCCTTACTAATTGGGGATCAAAAATCAAGCCTTGAAAAGAAAAATCTAAAAGTCAAAAATAAAGAAAAGTACTTTAGTCCAAATCAAAATCAAAAGCTATTGGATTCTGAAAATATTGAAGTCAAGGATACAAATCCTATGAAGCAAAAAGAGCAAGAGTTGATCTCCCCTAATATTAAAATAATTGGGGGCAAAAGTTCTAAAATTTTAAGTCAAAAAGCATACTTGTTGATCCTAAGTTTCCATCATGTCATGATACTTTCAGTTCTTTTCACAATCATAAGGCTTCATCACTCATCCACTTGTTCCATACATCTATTCCCTTCTGGCGATACATCATGGACCTTTAATGGAGCTTCCTCGAAGGACTTTGTTGTCAGGGATGCCCAAACTTCTTTAGGTGACACGCATATGGGCCTACATAGTCCACACATTAGTAATTCTATTTCAGATCCTTTATCAAGGAAGATAGTCACTCGAGCTACACATCATTCAGTCAAGGAACTTCACAATTACAATCATAAAGTCAAGCCTCACACATTTGAGGTAGGTGACTTGGTTCTCAGAGAAAACCCCAAAAATCAGCAAGACAGAGAGAAGAAGGGCAAGTTCGAACCAAACTGGCTTGGTCCTTACATCATTACAATAGCATATTGATCTGGTGCATATCAGCTCTCAACCACAGAGGGTGAACCTTTAGAGGATTCTATCAACAACATGCACCTTCACAGATTTTACACATAGCTCTTTGGAATATCCTAATTCAAAAATACAAAAAAAATCATAAAACAAAAAATTGTTACTTGGTGAAAACCTAGCAAACAGGTGCCTTGTGACACAAAAAAAACCATTGAAAAAATCAAAAAAAGTAAAGAGAAATAATTTCGTCCAATGGTGAAAACCACTTCGGTGGTGCCCTGGGCAAGTACCATGGTGAAAACTGGGTCACCAACACCATGCGTAGAGACATTGCTCCTCCCTCCTTCAGGATTCCATTTCATCCTTCACTTTGCACACACTCACAATCTATCCATTCATAATAAACATACTCATTCCCATCATGGCTTGTTATTGATCTACCTAAGATTGGTTAGCCATTCATAATAACCTTCATTTTCATCCCTTTCCATCCATAATAAATCAGCTCCTATCTGTGGCTAAGGCAAATCCTATGTCTAGTGATGGGTGTGAAACTGAGAACATCACATGTTTCGAGGAGTATAATTTCTTCCACCTTTCTTCAGTCTATTCACGCACAATCCACAATAAAGTAGCATCTGCATCGCCAATTTGTAATAAAGTTCCATCTTCTCCGCAATAACGTATCGGTTTCCTGGATTCAGTCAGTTTCAGATGATACACAATAGCAACAATGTGCTTCAACAAATCAAATCTTTCAACAGACTTAGACAACATATGGTTCAGTGCTATCTATCCTTTTTTGTGAAAGTAAACATTGTGACCACAATCAAATACGACTTATACAAGTGACAAGAGACACTAAACTTGAGGACTATAGTGGATGTTGGTGTCGAGTCTTGGTTTTCTTTTGATTTTTATCTTTTGGTGACATGTCTTTTAGCTTTTCTGGGATGTCTTTGACTAGAAAGGCGAGGATGGGGTATCGTCACCTATTTTTCTTTGCTGTCTTTGGATTGTGTCTTAGTAATGCTATGACTTGTCCAAGGATATGAGGACACTGTGAGTCTAGTATGAACTGGGCCATTCCTTGTTTGTGACTGTCTTATCTCCATGCAAACGGGTACAATGACTTTCTAGGTCGAACATATGCCTCGATTGTCATAACCTACTTGCCATAATAAAGCTCAATGATGATAATGCACAAGAATCTCTTTCACTTTCATATATTCTATCTTTCATCCCCCTTTCCTGATTGACTTCCATCGTCCTTCTCGAGTCTGCGTAGCTCGCTATCACATGACTGAGTATAATGACACACCAAAAACATTTGCATCTCATGTAGTTTCACTTGCATTACCACATATAAGAATTTCATACATATATATAGATATCACAATTGCATCACATCCTGCACACAACACATGTTAGCACATCTTACATTTTCATCACAGTTATCTATATTATCATATTCATCTGCATTTCATGCATTCACAAGTGCATGCATAACATATTAAAAACATAAAAGAACAAAAATATTGCATTTCAATATGTACATATTTGCATCCATATCATATCCATCACATAGAAAAATACATCATGAAACATCTCATCACATAGAAACATACATCATAAGACATATAGAAGAATCACATAGGTACACATGCATATAGCTGCTGCAAAGATGAATCATCTCATATATATATATAATCATAAGTGTCATGATACAATGATGTCAAAATCATATGGATACAAAATCACCCGAAGGTGTCTACATCATAATACAAAATGGTACAATACTGATACATAGGGAGCCCTCTATGGCTATGATGAACTCCCTCCCTTGGAGCCACCTGGCCTCAATGAAATCTGAGCCCTAGAAGGACCCGCCTCAGGATCATCTCTTCTATCCCCTCTATCTGGTGGTGGTGGAGGACCCATAACTCCACCACTAGATGCCTGTCTCCTCTGGCTCCCTCTTGTAGCTGTCGCTGTCCGCGATGGTCTACAGAAGCTCCTTGCCCGCTGATCTGGTGGCACTGCACCATAATATAGATCCCGCCAGTAGCCTATCTCCTCTCCTACCTATAGCACATAGGCATATCCAGCCCCTGTGTCTTCTGTCACCTGCCTGCCAGCCCTCAGTGTTGTCTTAGCCTCAGTGTAACGCTGTATAGCCTGGTCCCACTCCCACTCAGTGTCTTTGAGATGCCTCCTGAGTCTATCCCTCTCCCTCTCCAAGTCCTGAATCTCATCTGCATGTCCCTGGCAGATCTCCCTCAGCTCAACTAGCTCATCCTCCTCCACCTCAACCCCCTGTGCCTCTGCTTGTGGCTCCCCTTGTACGGGTGCCTATCCCTGTGCCTGTGCCTATACCGATGGCTATACCTGTACCTGCCTCTGTCCCTGTCCCTGCACCTATTTGGGACCCTATGCTGTTGGCACCTGTAGCGGCAATCCACCGCGACCCCTCACAATCCGAGCCTATCTATCCTCTCCACCCTCCCTCCGCGGTGCCACCCTCCTCTCTCCAAATGCACCCCGCCTCCTTTGTTAGCCTCTCCCTCCACCATCTCCATCATTGTCACCATCCCCACCACTATCTCCATCTAGCGGCTCTCTCGGATCTATCAGGTGTGGGAATGGATGCTCGACCCAGTATGCTGTGTACTCTACATCCATGCCGACATCCCCAATCTCTGGCCACATATCCCAGGGTAAGGGCATCATCTCCACTAGCTATGTAACAGCCTGATGATATGATAGCAATGACCCAAAGTGCACTTGATCCCTGATCGTCCGCGCATACATGCCTGAACCCTGTGGCATCTGTTGAATCCTGCCAAACTGCTTGCCCACCCTGTCAACCAGCTACCTCTCTAGTACATAGGGCATCCACCTAATTAGATACCTACTCCGGAAGGTGTAGGGTAGCTCTACTGCATCATCCTCCCACTGCTCGCATCCCAGGTACGACCTCCATATAACCATATCAATCTCATCTATAGCACACCGCCAGTACTCCAACCGCACCAATCTGTGGCTGCGAGGTAATCATATCATACAAATACACGAAACTGTGTCCATGACCTTTGCCCCTGAAATGTATCAGTCATGTCACCAACAGATGCTCATATGCCCACACCTGCAACAATGTGACTCTGCAACCCAATCCTACGGATCCATGATATACAAATTAATGCAGCTCGTAATATAAGTGTGCCAGCACAGACGGTCCCTAGGCATATCTGGTGTGCTGAGTCACCAGTGTCTCCAATGTGCTCCCCCAGCCCACAACCAACCCTCATGTGGCTCTATCCGGACACAAGAACCCACTAATCACTCCTCCCAGTACCACTGGTAGCACTAACCCTGTCACTGCCATGGTATCCCAAGCAACATGTCCAGCCCTCATCTGTAATCTCGGATCTTGGAACACTTGTCTTAGGGCATCCCTGTCTCTGTCTCGATCATAAGGAATTAGCTCCGCATCGATCGGTATCTATAGAATCCTGTATACATCCTCCAGGGTGACTGTCATCTCCCCCATCGACAAGTGGAACGTGCAAGTCTCAGAGTGCCATCTCTTAGCCAGTGCAATCAACAACACCATGTTCGCTCGAAACTCAGGCACATACAAAATATGTCTCAATCCCATAGCCTCAATGGCAACTCTGTCCTCGAATTTCAACTCAGGTCACAACCTCTGAGTCGATGGGAATCTCTCCCATGACTCTAGCATAGGTAGATACTCCTGCAGTCAATCAAATCAATCATGTCAGTCATAGTGGAATTCACTGTTCATCACAAAATGCTACTTTTTATCTCCATACATATGATGCTCTATCCTAGTGACACTCACTGTTCATCACAAAGTGTTGCTTTTTATCCTAGTGGTACTCCCTGTTCATCACAAAGTACTACGTGTTTGCACTCCCTATTCATCACAAAGTGCTGCTTCTATTGGTACTCCCTGTTCATCAAAAAGTACTATGTCTTGGTACTCACTGTTCATCAAAAAGTGCCTTGATTTATCCTATCCTAGGGCCTCTACTTGAGTGAATCCTCTTGAGTAGTTTCCTAATTGGCAACATATGTTCTATAACAACATTGTCAATCCTAGCCCTATCTGCTATCCTAGTCTTCCCTAGAGGACCTGCTTGAGTGTCTCCTCTTAGTAGCTTATCCAATCGACAGTGTATGTTCATCACAAAACTGCCAATTTGACCTAGATGACACAAATGCACATTTTTGACACAAACGCACTTCCATGACACAAACGTGCTTTCATGACATAAACGCACTTAGAGACTGCATAAACGCGCTTGCCTATCATAGACGCACCTGAAAAACATAGACATGCCTATGCTCTACACAGACGCACCTACCTTCCATAGATGTGCTTGAATTTCATAGACGCCCCTGAATGACATAGATGTGACCGCATTCTACACAGACGCTTTTCCTAACATAGACGCGCTTGGCACCAACGCAGATGCGCTTGGACGTTTTTGACATTTTTTGGACCCTATCCTAGAGTGCATTTATTACCCTATCTAGCATGCATTAATGACAACAATAAATGCAACAAAGTACAAGGAGGTTTTGTAGTACTTACCGGCTCTCTTGCCTCTGCTGGCCTCTGAAATCGGTGAATGCGATCGAATCTGTGAACCATTGCCATCGCTGTCGACTGCTGCTGCTCTATCTCTCTCTGCACTTTGATCTCTTGAAGGTGTGGATGACAATGAGGATTTTTTCCCCTCGTGGTCTATTTATAGACTGCCCTAGCCTTAGTCCTAGCCCTCATTTCCTGAGTCAGTCTTCGTTATCCCATGATTCTATCACTTTATCCAGTCAGTCCATTCTAGCCTTTATTTCTTATCGAGAGATTGTTTGCGATCTTTTCAGACATTTTCATCCAATCTCTCGAGGGGGCATATCATTCCCATCTTGGGGCAACTTTGCATCAGTTCATCTTATCTTCTTTGAAATAACGCGACAAGCTGCATTGTCTCAAAGAGGGGCAAAATGTAGACACCTAAAATTGTCATTTCTAATTAAATAAATATTTTATTTATTTAATCATTTTAGCCTAATTCTTCTATTAATTAAATAAATCTTTATTTATTTAATTAATTCATGTATCCTCTTCTAGCCTTATTTCTTATTTAAATAAATACATTTATTTATTTAAATTATCATTTTCTTAAATTAAATAAATATCTTATTTATTTAATTATTCCTACTTCCTCTATTAATTAAATAAATCTTTATTTATTTAATTAATTCATTATCCTTTCCTACCTATGACACATGTCATTCATCTCTTAATTCCTACACTACCTACCCTTTCATTATTTTATTATTTTCTTTACTTACCCTCTAATCATAGCCGACCTCCTTTTACACCTCTCAATCTTATCCCTCCATTTCATATTGTGTCTTCTATATAAGGAGATGCTTCCTTCATTATTAAACCCTAACTACCTAGCTAATGAATCAAGCTAACTACTACTTGGCATATGAGATCCTACTTGCAACCACATTCCGTTCTTTGTTGAGCTCTTGTGTACATAAAATCTGAGAGCAAATATATCAAGCAAGATCAATGGAGATAGGAAGAATGGAGATTCAAACCCTATTGGACATGTGATGGTATAATCTTTGTGATTTCATTTGATTTGTATTGTCTTAGGTAATCTTCATATGTTATGGTAGATCTTTGTTGTTGTTAGGCTAGGGTTTTGTGGTTGAATCTATTTAGTCTTTCAATATTAAAATTATTGTATCCATTTTCACCATAAACACTACAAAATAGTTTCTCTGGTTTCCTCCTTTGAATTTCTTGAACCTTTCTGGTTTGTCATTGTTGTCACCATTAGGACAGTTTATAACGATGTCTCCTATCCGGTTACAAGAGAAGCATTTCAAAGGAAGCTTACCTCTGTATTTACCGGTTCCCTTAGGAAGTGTCTTGGCAAGAAGAGCTTCAAATTCCATCAAGATCTCTTCATCATCCATTTCTCTGCTCTGTCTTGGTTCACCACTGGTACTAGCTTCTTTTCCTTTTCTAGATGGTGTAGCAGATGCTCTAAAGGCTGATTCAGTGTCCAAAACACTTCCATCAAAGCTATTTAGCTCATAGGCTATCAACTTTGCAATGATGGAGTCTAGGGACACCTTAGTCTTGTCTATTGACCTCAACTCCTGAATAGTAGCAACCCTTATTGCATAGACCGATAATAAGGATCTCAAAACTTTGCTAACAACAGTGGAATCTTCCATTTTACCACTTGTACTCTTGATATCTCCAACAACAGTTTTGATTCTTATTCCATATTGTTGAATGGTTTCACCTTCAACCATCCACATGTCTTCAAACTTCCCTCTAAGGCTTTCTTCCTTAGCTTGTTTTACACGCTTATCACCGCCATAGATATTCTCAAGAGTATCCCATACTTCCTTGGGATTTTCTTTATCTTGGACATCAATAAACTCAATGTCAGATATGTTGCTGATTAGGGCTTCCATGACTTGCCCATTCTCCTAGATCTCTCTCTTTTGATCATTGGTGAGAGTACCGGTAGGAATAACATAGGAATTTTCAACATAGCTCCAGTGTTGAGCACCCATGCTTCTGATGTATATCTCCATTCTATCTTTCCATATTTTGAAATTGTCTCTATTGAACTTTGGACCTTCCTTCTTCATCATTACAATAGGATCTTTCCCTCAAGTGGTTAGTCTTACAACACAAAGGACCTAGAGGGTGCTCTGATACCAATTGATAACTCAATGATGAACAGTGAGTACCAAACCAGTACTAAGAGGGGGGGGGGGTGAATCAGTATAGGTACAAAAACTTTTTCTGAACCGGTTTGACTGCAAATAGTGAACTTGATTGCCAATCACTAACATCGGTCATAAACCAAAATACTACCAGTTAAGCACAATGAGACTGTGAAAGATATAAAATAGAAACACTTATCTTACCATACAACCTACACCCTTATTTCCTCATTACCCTTGTGCATAGACAGGTAATCCATCAATAGAAATATAATAACTTGCTAGATCAACATGATTCACTGCTTGACAGAAAACAACAAAGCATCACATACAAAGGAGACATCACATATGACACACATTTTTCACGTGGAAACCCAACTGGGAAAAACCACGGTGAAGATAAATACCCACAAGCTATTTTTTAACTCTTTAGAAGTTCGGTCTATTAGGAGCCAAGTCCGGTTAAAGATTGTTACAACAAGTTCTATTAGGAACCGATCCTGTTAGGAATCACCCGGTTAAGGGTTAAACCTTGTTAGAGGATTTTATGAACTCAATGGCTTTGAGTCACCTTGTTAAAGGATTTACAACAAGCTAGTTAAAGCTACCCTATTAAGGGATTTTCCAACTGTTGAAGTGGCTAGAGATCAATAGGTATCATAATGATTTGGTAATACACTCAATGCCAATGCAGATCGACTTTATTTCCTTCCTTCTGCACACACACTATGCAGGTATCAATCCTCTCAATTGGTCTGGCAAGAATCACGTATCTCTGCACATAGATACACACACAACATTTGCCAACAACCTCAACATGAAACACCACATCAGCCTTATAGGAAACAGATAGGTCGGTAGCATAAACCCTAAACCCTAAACACTTAGGTTGAGAAATTTAGTCAGTTCAATCCTGACCATTGAACACTTTGCATTTGAATACAATGGTCTTGAATAGATCTCAAGACATTCTCCACCATTTGTTCTTCACCTCTTCTTGGAGGTGATAACCCATCACGTGTTCTCCACCATTTCTAGAGACTTCACACATTGTTGAAGTAGATAGGATCAATCTTCTTCATGCAAGATCCTTCACGCGTACAAGGCTGATGTGGCGACATGATCTGACCTCCATTACAATGCTCACTTCAACCAGAAACCATGAGACTGAGACTACCAACCGGTAGTCATGCTATATAAACCCTTGATACAAAATATTCCATATATCAGTTCTCATTCCGACATACCAGTTCCAGTTCACAACATCATACCGGTTCTCTTGTTCTCTTTGTGACATACCGGTTCACTTTTTCACATATGTCAGTTCTCTTTGTCAGTTGCTTAACTTCAATACACTGGTTCACTCAACATATTGACATCAATGATAACATACAGTATTGACATGTCATCAAGCTCTGTACATATGCCAATAGATACATTTCACAACCTTGTTCTCCAACTTTGTCCGTATCTCCTTTGGCACATGTGCATATTCCTCACAAACAAAAACTCTAAGATGTCTCAATGAAGACTTGTGACCTGACCATGCTTCCATAGGCATTTTATCAACAAGAGCTGATGTAGGAGACTTGTTAATCAGGTAGCAAGTAGTGACAACAACTTTAGCCCAAAACTTTTGTTCTAGACCAGCACCACTCAACATAATCCTAGCCTTCTCCATTAGTGTCCTAATCATTCTTTTTGCAAATCCATTTTGTTGTGGAGAATATAAAGTTGTCTTCTGTCTGTTAATGCCACAATCTTTACAAAATCTATCAAAATCATTAGAGAAAAATTTACCGTCATTATGAGTTCTCAAGCATTTAATTTTCTTTCTAGTCTGCAACTCAACCATTACTTTAAATTCTTTAAATTGATTGAAAAATTTAGATTTACTTTTTAGAGAATATAACCATGTCCTTCTACTAAAATAATCAATAAATAAAACATAATATCTGGATTTTCCAGTCGAAGGAACATCTATAAGACCGAACACATCAGAATGAATAAGATCCAAAACACCACAAGTTTTATGAGAACTTGAATAAAACTGAACATGGTTTTATTTTCCATAAATGCAATGCTCATAGAAATTGAAGTCAAGATTACAACCATTCAAACCTTCGACAAGGTTTTTATTTTTCAAGGTCCGCAGAGCCTTTTCTCCAATGTGGCCAAGCCTCTGGTGTCATAACATAGTCTTCTTTGTAGTTAACTTTACTTCAAAAGAAAGAGAACCCTTAGGTACCTAAAAGCCATTTCCATCTGCTGAAGGTGAAACCTTCAAATATTCTGATGAAGTATCCACATATTTACTTTTTACAAAATTTCTATTACACTCAACTATGTATGCGTCTAGCTTATACAAAGTGACAAACCTGACACCTATAGCAATTACCATAGCACCCTTAATCATCTTACATCCTGCTTCAGAAAAGACTACCTACATACTCGCATCTATCAGTTTTCTCATAGATAACAGATTTTGTTTTAATCCAGGAATATGCGGCACATCATTAATCCTTTTTATTCTACCTTTAGAAAACCCGATTCTAACTTTACCTCGACCAACAATCTCTAAATGTAAATCATCACCCAAGTACACCTTAACTCCATTAAATTCTTCATATTCAGAAAACCAATCTCTATTGGAAGTTATATGAAAAGATGCACCCAAGTCACCAAAGTTGCAATGAATGCATCACCATCTTCCTTCTTGGACTCAGAATCAGAATTAAACTTTTTCTTTTTCTTCTTCTTTTCTTCTTTAAAATCCTTACAAATGTGACACGGTTTACCACGATTCTAGGAAATGACTTTGGACTTTCCAGGAGGTTTCGATCTCCCTTTGGATTTGGACTTATCACACTTCTTATTCTTCTTGCCTTTCTCCTTAGGTATTCCATGAATAGTTAGGGCTTCCTTTGAATTGGTGGATACCTTTCTCCGCATCTCTTCATCAAGTAGGGTACCCACCACATCTTTATATTTAAAAAAACTAGAAGTACTACCGATAGCCATAACAAGAGAATCCCATGAATCAGGCAAAGAACAAAGCAAGATCTAGCATTTCTCCTCTTCATTCATCTTAACACTGACATATACCAATTGAGTCACCAATAGATTGAATGCTTCTAGGTGGTCTGTAATTCATCCACCCTCTTCCATCTTCAAGAAATACAATTTCTTCCTTAAGAAAATTTGATTTAGGAAAAATTTTGCTTGATACATTTCACCAAGCTTAGTCCATAGATTATTTGCAGAGTTTTCTTCATGGACATTGATCGGAATAGAGTCTGTTAGGCATAGTCTGATTAGACCCTTGGCTTTTCAGTCCATAACATCATACCAAGATATCTTAGTAAGATCTGAGGATCTTTGGACATTTGCATGAACAACATCCCACAAATCTCAATCCATTAGCAAATCTTCCATCTTCAACTTCCACATCTCAAAATTTATTCTATTAAATTTTTTCACATCTATCCTACCGAACTTGTCATCTAAAAATTCTTGCAAAAATATCAAAAAGTGTCTTCTGCACAAACTCCCACTTAAATCTAGATTAGTTCAAAAAACCCAACAACCCACAACTGAAACCAAAGGTGATCATGCTCTGATACCACTTGTAAGGAAGTTAAGTAGCAGAATAACTTCCTACACTAACCTTGAGAGGAGGGTAATGCAAAAAAAGTTATAGATCATCACAAGAGTTATAGAAAACAAAAATAGACATAACAACATTCAAACTACAACACAATGATTTACGTGGGGAAAACCCTTTTGGGAGAAAAACCCCACACTCCAAAAGTTTTCCAATATATTATTCAACAGTCAAAACATATTAAAATATACTTGCATAGAAGTCTCTTTGCAAGAGTAGCACTAATTAGAAATTCAGAGATAACTCAATAGCCATAATACTCTTACACATAACCTCTATCTCACACACCTCATACATAGGAGATACAATACAAGAAACTATCAAACGGTGTTACAAAACCATGGGTTGAAACCACCCAATAAAGTATAGCCAACCTTATCTCCAGTCTAGATGCCCTATGATGTGTTAAAACACACATCAACTAATGAATAATGATGAACAACTAATACTCTAATCGGTATATAGAGGGGGGGGGGTGAATCAGTACAGACAAAACTTGCTTTAATATTTTAACACTTTCTGGACATAGATAACCAGTTGTCTATACCACTGTACTTAACCATAGAAATACCAATTAAACAAAAATGCTTAAGACAACTAAATCGGTAAAACCAAAGTACATCAAATAGCACAAAACACTTTTCAAATCTAGATAAAAAATTTAGCAGTTTGAACATGCATGAGTTGTGTTAGCATTATCACAACCATTAGCTCTGCATGCATATACAACATAACAAAAACTACTCAATCATCTCATGAAAAATACATAGCCCATGACATAGATTTTTCACATGGAAACCCAAATGGGAAAAATCACGATGGGGATGATACCCACAAGCTAGTTTTTGAACTCTTTTGAAGTCCACTTTGTTAGGAGCCTAGTCCGGTTAAAGACTTTATAATAAGGTTCTGTTAGGAAAAGATCCTGTTAGGGATCACCCGGTTAAGGGATGGCTATAAACCCTATTAAAGTTTGAAACCTTGTTAAAGGTTACCTCGCTAGAGGATTTAAAGAACTCAATGAGCTTGAGTCACCTGGTTAGAGGATTTGTAACAAGCCTGTTAAAGATACCCGATCAAGGGATTTTCCTTTTGTTGAGATGGTTAGAAGTCAACAGGTAAAGCTCTGATTTGATAAAAACACTACTTGCTAAGGCAAATCCTATTAAAGGTGACCTCACTAGAGTATTTAAAGAACTCAAGGATCTTGAGTCACCTGGTTAGAGGATTTGCAAAAATCCTATTAAAGCTACCCGATCAAGGGATTTTCCTTTTGTCGAGATGGTTAGAAGTCAACAGGTAAAGCTCTGATCTGATAACATCTCTACTTGCTAAGGTAGATCCTTTTCAGTTCCTCTCCTCTGCAATCACACTCTACAGATTCCACACCCTGGTTTGGCAAGTATCTCTACATGCGGATACAAACACAACTTTTGCCAACAACAAACAATAACAAACATGATCAACCTTATAGACAACAACCATTAGGTCAGTTAGCATAAACCCTAAACCCTAAGCATTTTAGGTTTACAATTACAAGTGGTCCAATCCTAACCATTAAAATCATTTGCATAGAATAGAATAATCTGAGAAAGATCTCAAGTCATTCTGCATCATCGAATATTTATCGCAACTAAAAAATAGTAACCCATTACACGCTTTTGTCATACCTTTAAGAAAAATGCACATTCCCGAGGTAGACATTCAATGCATTCGATCTTCACGCGCAAGATTCTTGAAGAAATCCTTCACGTGCACATAGCTGATGTGGCATCTTGATCCTTATCCTTGTTCTTAACTAACTCATCACAAGACATCATCGGTTGCACCACACAAGCCAAACCAGAAACCCTAGAGCTGAACTGAGACTACCAACTGATAGTCAAACTATGAAGCTCGACACCGGTTCACTCCATCCTGGTTGACTATAGCCACTTCATGTCTTCATACTAGTTCATACCGGTTCACCTGCTTGGGTACCACATACCTGTTCACTTATTGACATCAATGACAACATACATTGTCACCGCTTCATCATATGCCAACAATCTCCCCCTTTGGCATTGATGACAATACTTAGTGAATCATTTCTTAGTTAAAAATGTATACACCAGTTGACACTATACTTGTGCAACTTAAAGGATCATAATTACCTTGACAGATTAGTGTGTATTCTCAATATCTTCTCTCCAAACAATATATCTTCTCCCTCATACATCATCCGATATCTTCTCCCCCTTTGACATCAATGCCAAAGTGGAGGCACAAGCTTCCAATCTCCACTATGTTGATCCCCCTATGGAGTATCATCCTTCAACACATCAATCCTGTAAGATCTGACATGGTAGTACCCGACTGATGTGGAGTACACAACTTTAGTTTACTTCATGAAGGGGCAGAACCCTTAATTCACCTCTCAAATAGGTAAATGTAGTCTTCGGTAAGGGCTTAGTGAGTATGTCTACTAGTTGCTCCTTACTGGAAACATGTTCTAATACAACCTCTTTATTCTGAACCTTTTCTCTCAAGAAATGATACTTGAGCTCAATATGCTTGGTCCTAGCATGCAATACCGGATTTTTGGAAATATTGATTGCACTACTATTATTACAGAAAATACTCACCAGTTCAGATATAGTTACTTTGAATCCATCTAGTACATGCTTCATCCAGATTGTCTGAGTGCAGTTCATAAATGCTTCCACATACTCCACTTCAGTTTTAGACTGGGAAATACAGCTCTGCTTCTTACTTGTCCATGAGACGAGTCTCCCACCAAGCAAGAATGCTCCACCGGTTGTACTCTTCCGGTCGTCTACATTACCTACCCAATCTGCATCGGTAAATACTTTGAGATCAAAGTTGCCATTATATGGATACCACACTCCATAATCAACTATCCCTTTCAGATATCTAAGAATCCTCTTTACCACTACCAAGTGGGATTATCTTGGACTCTTCTAAAAACAGGCCACTATGCCCACTGCATGAGCAATATCCGATCTATTGTGCACCACATAGTGCAACTTACCGATCATCAATTGATACTCCTCATCCACCAACATTGTATCATACTCCTTTATCAGTTTGCAGCCGGTCACCATTGGTGTTCCAACCGGTTTTCTCTTCTCCATGCCAAAGGTCTTCAATACCTTTTTGATATACTTGGACTAGGTAATGAAGATACCCTCCTTCATCTGTTGAATCTGTAGACCAATGAAGAACTTTATTTCTCCAATCAGAGACATCTCAAACTCTTTCTTCATTTCATTTTTAAATGCTTGACTCATTTCATTATCTCCTCCAAAGATTATGTCATCTACAAATACTTCACAGATCAATATCTAGTCACCTTCAGATTTCAGGTAGATGTTGTAGGAATTATGTGCCTCAAATTAACTTGACTTGTGTTCAAACTGATTAGAGTAACCTATCTTGATGGAACAGTTGTTGGTGTGACTCTTGCCGATGGGTTGATGGAACCCTCTTCTTGTGATCAGCTATTGGGCGAGCAAGTCCGAGATGATCCAACGGCTATCGCTATACCGTGATGGGAAGATGATTGAAAGTTATTCCCTGCGGCTTGGTGACAAAGCACGTGCAAAAAGAAGTGAGTTAAAGACCATGCAAGTTGAAGGTGAATCAATGACTATCGCTATACCACATGATAGAGATGCACAAACATTATCCATCACGGCTTAGCGACCATGTGGTGGGCCCGACAGAAGGAGTGAGCGGCCCAGGTGAGATAACGGTTGAGAAGATCAAGGTTGATCCAATGGTGGTCGCTAGGTCACGATGGGAAACTTCTTGTTAGAATATCCATCACGACGCAATGATAAAGAAGAGTTTCATTTTGGGCAAGTAGTGAAGCCATGTTAAGGTGGTAGGGCAGGGACTCTGGAGCCAATCAAGGGGTGCCACATGGCAGAGCGCAGAAAGAGGAAATAAAATCGGTCCAATTGCGGATGAGGCCATGCTCAGGTGGATCAGGTGGTGAACCAAGGAGTAACATAGTGGAAAAAGAGAGATACCCGATGAGGTCACCTTCGACAATCAGGTTGATATCGGTGATCGGGTTGACAAGATGGAAGCTATGTCAATGGCCCGATCGAGTCGTTGTGGTGTCATCAGGAGATTGGCTCTTCCTGTTGAAGGCTATCCCAATAAGATGATCTGTTAGGAGCCACATTAGTGGAGTCGCTGGTTCATCAGGAGATCGAAGCAATTCTTTTGTGGTCTTTCCGATGGTCGATGGAGTAGAGACCGACTACGGGTGTGCACTCGAACCAGAGTCCAAAAGATAAACACTTGGGCATTGAAGATGGTCTTGTCAGTGTATATGAATACAAAATGACCTGACTTCCTGGTACATGTGGGATATATTGTTTCTCTTGAATGCAGAATGACACAAACGGTTAGACTTCAAACCGTTGGTGCGGTTGCTCAGATGAACTGTCAAAAATTTGTTATATGAAGCCATTGGATAACTATGGTGAATGTAACTAATTATCGTATGCTGATTGTAGTGTCCAGTTCATGAGAATCTATGAATGAATACCAGTAGTTGCAGACTAAAACTTTATTGTAAATTCATTTACTAGAAATAAAGTGTTCAACTATTGGTGGTGGGTTTTTTCCCAAAAGGTTTTCCCACGTAATTCTTGGTGTTATATCTCTGTGTTGATTCTATTTGTTTGTCTATATGATTCTCAACGTCTTGTAAAAGTTTTAAACTACATTCTTCCCTATTAATTAGCATTAGGAAGGCATTTTCGCATTGTGCTTTCCTTACAAGTGGTATCAGAGCTTGGCCCATTTTGTTATCCTTGTTGGGTAGGGTTAGTTTTTTTGTGTTAGTTATGTTTTAGTGGGAGTCTTTCAGAGTGTCTACTTGTTTGTTTTACAGGTTAAGATGGCAAGCACCTCAAGGCGCCATGGAGAAGTTTAATGGTTCTAATTTCAAACTATGGAAACTCAAGATAGAAGATTTGTTGGTCGACCGAGACCTTTGGATTGCTATGTCTGGGTAGAAACCTATAGGAATGAAGCAAGAGGATTGGGAATTAGCTGACCGGAAGGAAAGGTGTCTAATCAAGCTATGTCTTGCTGATTTTGTTCTGTTAAATGTCCATGAGGAGAAGACTGCACATCTTCTCTGGAATAAGTTGGGAGATATTTATCAAGGCAAGTCCTTGGTGAATAAACTTTTCTTGAGGAAGAAGTTGTACTCTCTAAAGATGGATGCAGGAACACCATTGGTAGACCACTTGAATGCATTCAACATGGTTCTTGCATAGTTAACTTCTGTTGGTGTGACCATTCAGGAAGAACATTTCATGTTGCTATTGTGTTCATTTCCTGACTCTTGGGATCACTTAGTGATGGCTATTGGTAGTACTAAGACCCAGTTCAAGATGGATATTGTGGTTAATACTCTTTTGTCAGAAGAAATGAGAAAGAAGTCTTCTGAGATGACAAAAGATGCACTCTTTGTTTGAGGCAGACCGAAGGACAAAGACAAGAAGAAAGGAAAGAAGTCCAAGTCCAAGTCTCAAGAGAGATCAAAATCTCCAGGCAAGAAGTCAAAGGTGAAGTGTTGGAGCTATGGGGAGAAAGGGCATATCTAAAAGGATTGAAAGGAGGAGGAGAAGAAGAAGAATTATTCTGACACTGAATCTTCTTAGTGTGATCCATATGCATTTGTAGCAGCCTTGGGAGTGCCTACCTCAGAAGACACCGAGTTAGTAGATTCTGGCGCATATTTTCACATTATCTCCCACAAGGAGTGGTTCTCGAAGTATGAACCATATGCTGGTGGAAAGGTATACTTTGCTAGTGATTCTATGTTAGAGATTGGAGGGAGAGGCAAAATTAAAATTCAATTCCCAGATGGTAGAGTGAAGGGGATCAATGGAGTTCTTCATATACCAGGTCTAGCAATAAACCTTCTCTCTGTAAGTAAACTTAATGATGATGGAGTACAAGTTACATTTGTATCTGGTGGTTGCAAGATGACTAGGCATTCCATTGTATTGGCAAAGGGTGATTGCATTGGTACAGTGTATAAGTTAAATGCTGAACCTATATGTTGTAATGTAACCTCTGAAAAGTCTATTAAGACAACTGTAATGATGCATAATGCTAATTCATTGGAAGGTAAACTTCCTACTGAGAAAACAATGCTCTGGCATAATAGGTTAGCCCACATAGGTGAAAAAGGTTTAAAAGTTTTGAAGAATAAGAATATGGTTGAAGGTCTGGATGATTGTAGTTTTGAGTTCGATTCCTGTGAACACTACATATATAGAAAACATAACCGTGCTCAGTTTTATTCTAGTTCTCATAAATCTTCTGACATTCTGGATTATGTTCACTCTGATGTGTTTGGTCCAGTAGAGGTTCCTTCTCTGAACATTGCGAAGAAGGGAAATTGTGTACTTTCTTAAAAGTAAATCAGAAGTGTTCAGTTGATTTAAGGACTTTAATAACCTTGTTGAAAATCAGACTGGGAGAAGGATTAAATGTTCAAGAACAAACAACAGTGGTGAATATTGTAGTGCAGATTTCAACAAGTAATGTGTTGATCATGGAATTAAGAGACATAAGAACATACCTTACACTCCACAACAAAATGGAGTTTTTGAAAGGTTGAATCGGTCTCTAATGGAGAAATCAAGAAGCATGTTTAGTGGAGCTGGGCTAGAACAAAAATTTGGGGCCGAAGTAGTTGCTACAATATTTTACCTGTTGAATCGCTCTCCTACTTCAGCATTTGTTGACAAAACACCTATGGAAGCATGGTTTGGTAAGAAACCTTATTTAAGGCACCTTCATGTTTTTGGTGCAGAGGCATATGTTCATGTGCCTGATGTTAATAGATCTAAGTTGGATAAAAAAGCTATGAAATGCATCTTCATTGGCTATGGAGTTGGTGTGAAAGGATACAAACTTTGGAATCCAGTGACTGGTAAGGTTATGTACAACAAAAGTGTGATTTTTCATTAGCTGAAACCTATGTCACTAGGTCACAACATAGGAAAGAAAGAAGAAGCTGAGGTTGAAATTCCTCTAGCTAAGGAAGAATCTCTAGAGATACCTGAAGATGAGGAGAGTTCAAACGGTTCAAGTAGTTCTGAAGAAGAACATGATGATGAGCCTCCTGTTGAACCTCAAGAATCCTTAACACTAGAGTTGAGAAGATCTACTCGAGAGAGGCAGCAACCTAATAGGTATACACCTAATAAGTACAATCACTCTATGTTGAATGTTAATTATGCTTATGCTTTACTTGCATATACTGATGAGCCTAGGATTGTCAAAGAAGCTATTAAGATCCCTGATTCAGATTCCTGGTTGGAAGCCATGAATAATGAAATATCATCATTAGATAAAAATGAAACTTGGGATTCGGTGTCATTGCCTAAAGGAAGAAAGCATGTAGGCTGCAAGTGGGTATTCAAAAAGAAGTATGGTCTAGATGGAAACATTGACAAGTACAAAGCAAGATTGGTTGCAAAGGGGTATTATCAAAAGGAAGGTATTGACTATGGAGAGATCTTTCCCCTGTGGCTAAGCTGACATATATCAGATTTCTCTTGTCACTTGCAGCTACATATGATTAGGAGATTGAGCAGATGGATGTGAAGACAATTTCTTCATGATGATCTTGAAGAAGAGATTTATATGTCTCAGCCTGAGCACTTTGTGGAAAAATGTAAAGAACACTTGGTTTGTAGACTCAAGAAGTCTCTGTATGGTTTGAAATAGTCTCCTAGAATGTGGTATCAAAAGTATGATACATTTGTTTTGTCCTTGGGATTTGTGAGATCAAAAGCTGATCATTGTGTTTACTACAAAACTGAAGGTGATAGGATTCTCATCATAGCTTTGTATGTAGATGACATTTTGTTCATAGGAAATACAAAAGGTATGATCTCAGATTTAAAATCTCAGTTATCTATGAAATTTGAAATGAAGGACTTAGGAGCAGCAAAGTACATTCTGGGAATGGAGATCAAAAGGGATAGATCTAAGAAGAAACTTTGGCTTAGCCAGAGAAAGTACATAACCAATGTTCTTGACAGGTTTCATATGTCTCACTATAAATGACAGATTGTTCCCATCTTGCAAGGAACTAGGTTGTTTGTGCTTGATAGTCCAAAATCTCCAAAAGAGATTGCTGACATGAAGAACATCCCTTATGCAAGTGCTATTGGTAGCTTGATGTATGCTATGGTCTGTACAAGACCAGACATTGCCCAACCAGTGGGAGTACTTAGCAGGTTTATGTCAAATCCAGGAAGGTCGCATTGGGATGCTATAAAGGTGTTTAGATATCTTAAAAGGAACTTCAGATTTTGCTATGTGCTATCATGGTCATTCTGATGATTCAAAGAAAACTCTCAGTGTATGTGGTTTTGTGGATTCTGATTGGGTAGGAGACATAGATAGCAGAAGATCCACCAATGGATATGTTTTTGCCATGAATGGTGGAGCAATTAGTTGGATGAGCAAGCGGCAATCTGTAGTCACTTTGTCCACTACAAAGGAAGAATACATGGCAGCCACACATGCTTGTAAAGAAGTTGTCTAGCTTAGGAATTTGAGTTTAGATATTGGTTTTGATGCAAGACATATTGAAATTTGGAGTGATAGTCAGAGTGCCATATGTTTGGCGAAGAATCCTACTTTCCATGCCAGATCAAAGCATATTGATGTTTAGTATCACTTTGTTGGTGACATGGTGGAAGATTGAAAAGTTATTCTTAACAAAGTAGACACTAGAAAATATTGCAAACACCTTAATGAAGCTGGTGAGCACTCACAAGTTTAGGTGGTGTTCTAATTCCATGGGTCTTGATACCCATGATTCTCTGTAATGTCTGAAATGGTAATCAGTCTAGTGAATTCCTCATCAAGTGGGAGTTTGTAGGAAATATGTGCCTTGAATTAACTTGACTTGTGTTCAGACTGATCAGAGTAACCTATCCCGATGTAACAGCTATCAGTGCGACTCTTGTCGATGGGCTGATAGAACCCTCTTCTTGTGATTGGCTATTGGGTGAGAAAGTCTAAGATGATCCAACTAATGTCGCTATACTGTGATGGGAAGATAATCAAAATTTATTCCCCACGGCTTGGCGAAAATGCATGCACAAAAAGAAGCAAGTTAAAGATCATGCAGGTTGAAGGTGAATCATTGACTGTTGCTATACCACATGATGGAGATTCACGAACGTTATCCATCGCAACTTGTTGACGACATGGCAGGCCCTACAGAAGGAGTGAGCGGTACAGGTGAGATAATGGTCAAGAAGATCAAGGTTGATCCAATGGTGGTTACTAGGTCATGATGGGAAACTTCTCATCAAAATATCCATCGTGACCCAGCAATAAAGAAGAGCTTCATTTCGGGCAGTTAGTGAGGTCATGCTAAGGTGGCAGGGCAGAGACTCTAGAGCGAATCAGGAGGTACCACGTGGTGGAGCGCAGAAAGAGGAAAGGGAATCGGTCCAGTGGAGGATAAGGCCATGCTCAAGTGGATTAGGTGGCGAACCGGGGAGTAACACCATGGCAAAAGAGAGATCGAGCAAATCAAGGAATTTTGGATGATCGGGATAGCTATTTGGTTGTCTTGTTGATGACCCGATGGAATTGCCTTCGGTGATTGAGGTATCATCAGAGATCAGGAGAACTGGTTGTTTGCTACACCGATACCTGATGAGGTGGCATTCGGTGACTGGGTTGATATTAGTGATCGGGTTGACAAGATGGAAGCTATGTCGATGGCTCGATCGAGTCATTGTGGTGTCATCGGGAGATTAGGTCTACCTGTTGAAGGCTATCTCAATAAGCTGATGGATCCGATCTATTTGGAGCCGCATTAGTGGAGTCGCTGGTTCATCGAGAGATTGATGCAATTATTTTGTGTTCTTTCCGATGGCTGATGGAGTAGAGACTAACTACGGGTGTGCGCTCGAACTGGAGTCCAAAAGATAAACACTTGGACATTGAAGATGGTCTTGTTGGTGTATATGAATACGAACCGACTCGACTTCCTAGGGCATGTTGGATATTGTGTTTCTCATGAATGTAGACTGACATAGATAGTTCGACTTCAAACCATTGGTGTAGTTGCTCAGATGAACTATCGACAATCTGATATATGAAGCCATTAGATAACTATGGTGAATGTAATTGATTATCGTATGCCGATTGTAGTGTCAAGTTCATGAGAATCTGAGAACAAATACCAGTAGTTGCAGACTAAAACTTTATTGTAAATTCATTTATTGGAAATAAAGTGTTCAACTGTTGGTGGTGGGTTTTTTCCTGAAAGGGTTTTCCCAATTAATTATTGGTGTTCTATCTTTGTGTTGATTCTATTTGTTTGTCTATATGATTCTTAACATCTTGTAAAAGTTTTAAACTGCATTCTTCCCTATTAATTGACATTAGGAAGGCATTTCCGCACTGTTCTTTCCTTACAGATGTTGTTGTCCCCACTTGTTCTTTGAAATCCCATCTTCACAAGATGAGAGTGTAGTTGTTCATATCATGCCCTTGGTGCTTGTTTCAATCCATGTAGGACCTTGTGTAATCTACACACAATGTTACTATCTTCTGACAAAGCAAACCCATCTGGTTGCTCAATATACGTTTCTTCTTCTAGGATTCCATTCAAGAATGTAGACTTCACATCCATTTGGTATACCCTGAATCCCTTGAATGATGTAAATGCAAGTAGCATTCAGACACCTTCCAGTCTCATCACTGGGGAAAATGTGTCTCCATAGTCTTCTCCCTCTTCCTGAGTATATCCCTTGCATACAAGTCTTGCCTTGTTATTTACCACTGTGCCTTCTTCATTCAGCTTACTGAAGACCCATTTGGTACCTATGACATTCTTGTGTTCCGGTCTGGGAACCAAGGACCATGTTGCATTCTTTTCTATCTAGTCCATCTCCTCTTTTATTGCCTTTATCTAGTCTTCATTGGTAAGTGCCTCTCTAGTGGTCTTAGGCTCAAACTCTGAATCATACAAGAGTTTTCTTTCACCTTTCTCCTTGTGAGTATCCCTGCATCTTTTTCTCCTATGATCTGCTTTGGATCATGATGGTTTTACATACCTAGGAATGACCCTAGTTGGTTCCTCTTGCTTTTTCTCTTCTTCTTCCACTTCATCTTCTTCTTCACCTACTGCAGATTCTACCAGTATAGGAACATTGAGGTCTTTCTGGTGTTTGAAACTTGTTTCCTTCTTAACTGGTTCCCAAAAGGCTACACCCAGTTCATCTTCTGCTTGCTTGCTACTAGTTTCCTTAGGCTCCTCAAGGGATTCATCAACCCTGACATTGATACTCTCAACAATTTTCTAAGTCCTATTGTTTTAGCATTTGAGAGCTTTGCTTTTAGTGGAATATCCTAGAAATATTCCTTCATCACATTTAGCATCAAACTTGCTCAGATGCTCACCTCTCTTGATATAGCACTTACTGCCAAACACTTGGAAATAACTCACATTAGGATTTCTCTCATTCCAGTACTCATAGGGGGTTTTGTCTTTACCTTGCTTGATGAGTATCTGGTTCATAGTATAGACTACAGTGCTCACCACTTCTCTCCAAAATGTGTGAGCTACATTTCCTTGGATCAACATAGTCCTTGCCGCTTCAACTATAGTCATGTTATTCATTTTTGCTATGCCATTCTGTTGTGGCATCCTTGGGACAGATAACTTCCTCTTGATGTCATTCTCTTCATAGTACTTGTTGAATTCATCAGAAGTAAATTCACCTCCCTGATTGGTTCTTAGGCATTTTATTCTTCTATCACTTTCTTCTACACCAATACTCTAAAGGATTTGAACTTTCCAAATGCCTCAGACTTGTCTTTCAAGAATGTGACCCACATCATTCTTGAGTAGTCATTGGTAAGGATCATGAAATACAAATCTCCTTGAATACTTCTTATTTTCATCGGATCACACAGACTAGTGTGCACTAGATCAAGTAAGTTCTTTGCTGAAAAAGACTTACCTTTGAATGTTGAGGAAGACATCTTCCCAAGCTGAAATTCTTTGCATAAAGCATTCTCCAGTTTGTTCAGCAAAGGCAATCCTCTTACTGCCTTGATCTTATTAGCTTTAACAATATTATCAAAATTTATATGACAAAGTCTCCTATGCTATATCTGATTGTCATCAAATTTCACCATCAGGCACTGACTAATCTTGGCATTCAGTTGAAATAGGTTTCCTTTGGTCTTATTACCGGTGGCAATAAGTTCACCACTCTTTTGATTATTTTGCAGACCCCACCTTTGAACTCTAGAATAAGTCCTTTTTCGTTCAGTTGAGCAACACTCAAAAGGTTGTTCTTAAGGTCGTCTACCCAGTAGACGTCATCCACACTATTCTTTCCATTTAGTGAGATAGATCATTTTCATTTCACCATGCAAGGTACATTGTTTCCAAACCAGACAACAACTCCATCATATTCTTTTAGAGCCAGAAACTTTCTTCGATCGCCATTCATGTGATGAGAACACCTTCTATCAATGATCCACTCATTAGAGAGAGTTGTCAATGCGAGAGACAAGGGATTTTTGATTAGACACCTCTTCCTTTACAGATACAAACACTATGTCCTCATTCTCTTCATCCTTAGATTCTTCATCGGTAACACCTTCATCCACTGCAACAAGACAATTTCTCCTACCTCCTCCTTTATACTTTCTAAACCTTTCCGGTTTATCCTTATTGTCATTGTTAGGATAGTTAACAACTATATTTCCTATATTATTATAGGGAAAACATTTTAGAGGAAGCTTACCTCTGTAATTTTCGGTGCCTTTTGGAAGTCTCTTGGCAAGAAGAGCTTCAAACTCCATCATAATCTCCTCATCGTCCATATCTCTAATTGCCCTTGATTCATAACTGGTGTTGACCTCTTTTCCTTTTCTGGTTGGTGCAGAAGAAACATATGCTCTAAAGGCCGACTCTTTCTTCTGAACACTACCATAATAGCTATTCAATTCATATGGAGTAAAATTTGCAATAATAGAGTCTAAAGATACCTTGGTTTTGTCGATACAATTTAGCTCTTGAATAGTGGCAACCTTGATTGCATAGACCGGTAACAATGATATCAGAACTTTGCTGACAATGATGGCATCATCAATTGTTCCACCAGTGCTCTTGATATCTCCAACCACAGTCTTGATCCTTATGCCATATTGTTGAATGGTCTCTCCTTCAACCATCCTCATGTCTTCAAATTTTCCTCTAAGGCTTTCTTCCTTAGCCTGATTGACATGCTCATCACGTCCATAAATGATTTGTAGTGTGTCCCAAACATCCTTAGGACTATCCTTATCTTGTACATCAATGAACTCAATGTCAGACACGCTACTAATAAGGGCTTCCATGACTTACCCATTTTATTGAATCTCTCTTTTCTGATCATCGATCAGAGTGCTAGTAGGGATTACATAGGCATTCTCAACATAGTTCCAGTGTTGAGCACCCAAACTCTTGATATAAAACTTCATTTTGTCCTTCCATATTTTGAAGTTTTCCCTATTGAACTTAGGACCTTCCCTCTTCATCATTAAAGTAGGATCTTTTGCCTCAAGTGGTTAAGCTTATATCACGGAGAACCTGGAGGTGCTCTGATACCAATTGATAATAGTGATGAACAACTAATACTCTAATAGGTATTGAGAGGGGGGGTGAATCAGTACAAACAAAAATTGCTTTAATATTTTAACACTTTCTGGACACAGATAACCAGTTGTCTATACCACTATACTTAACCATAGCAATACCAGTTAAACAAAAATGCTTCAAACAACTAAACTGGTAAAAAAAAAGTACATCAAATAGCATACAACACTTTTCAAATCTAGATAGCTATTTTACCAGTTTGAACATGCATGAGTTGCGTTAGCAATATCACAACCATTAGCTTTGCATGCATATACAACACAACAAAAACTACTCAATCATCTCATGAAAAATACACAGCCCATGACACACAGATTTTTCATGTGGAAACCCAAATGGGAAAAACAACAGTGGGGATGAATACCCACAAGCTTGTTTTTGAACTCTTTTGAAGTTTTCTCTGTTAGGAGCCTAGTCCGGTTAAAGAATTTACAATAAGGGTTTGTTAGGAACCGATCCTGTTAGGGAACACCTGGTTAAGGGATGGCTATAAAACCTGTTAAAGGTTGAAACCCTGTTAAAGGTTGAAACCCTGTCAAAGGTTGAAACCCTGTTAAAGGTTACCTCGCTAGAGGATTTAAAGAACTCAATGAGCTTGAGTCACCTGGTTAGAGGATTTGCAACAAGCCTGTTAAAGCTACCTGGTCAAGGGATTTTCCTTTTGTTGAGATGGTTAGAAGTCAATAGGTAAAGCTCCGATTTGATAACAACACTACTTGCTAAGGCAGATCCTATTAAAGCTTACCTCGCTAGAGGATTTAAAGAACTCAATGAGCTTGAGTCACCTGGTTAGAGGATTTACAACAAGCCTATTAAAGCCACTCGGTCAAGGGATTTTCCTTCTATTGAGATGGTTAGAAGTCAACAGGTAAAGCTCCGATCTGATAACAAAACTACTTGCTAAGGCAGATCCTTTTCAGTTCCTCTCCTCTGCAATCACACTCTGTAGATTCCACACCCTGGTTTGGCAAGTATCTCTACATGTGGACACAAACACAAATTTTTGCAACAAACAATAACAAACATCATCGACCTTATAGACAACAACCATTAGGTTGGTTAGCATAAACCCTATACCCTAAGAATTTTAGGTTTACAATTACAAGCGGTCCAATCCAGACTGTTAAAATGCTTTGCATAGAATAGAACAATCTAAGAAAGATCTCAAGTGATTTTGTATCCTCCAATCTTCATCGCAACTGAAAAATAGTAACCCATTACACGCTTTTCTCATACCTCTAAGAAAAATATGCATTCTTGAGGTAGTCATTCAATGCATTTGATCTTCACACGCAAGATCCTCGAAGAAATCCTTCACGTACACATAGCTGATGTGGCATCTTGATCCTTATCCTTGTTCTTAACTAACTCATCACAAGACATCATCGGTTGCACCGCACAAGCCAAACCAAAAACCCTAGAGGTGAACTAAAACTACCAACCTATAGTCAAACTGTGAACCCTGACATCGGTTCACTCCATCCCGGTTGACTATAGCCACTTCTAGTCTTCATATTGGTTTATAACAGTTCACCTACTTGGGTACCACATATCTGTTCACTTATTGACATCAATAACAACATACATTGTCACCATTTCATCATATGCCAACATCAACACATTTCCCTCCTTTTTACAACTAATTTATGTTTTTAATACAAATTATATTTCCTATTTCAACAGTACAAACTTCCATAGGCCATAGCTTAATAACCGTGTGTTTGATTGATGAACCATTTGAAGCACTAGAAATCTGATGAAGTGATCTATCACCTCAAAAATGGCCACACCATTTATGCCCACTTTTCAGGGCATTTTTTGAGGGTCTAAATTCCCCAAAATTAAGTTTAAACCTTTAATTGCACTCCTCTAAAATGAAAACTTTAATATCTTCAAAACTAGTTGTGATCTTGTGACGAAACTTTACTAACATACTTATCTAACCAACTAGAAGGTTCTGGGATAATTTTGCAATATTTCATGGTTAAATGAAAACTTACTATAAATAGCAACCTCATGTAAATGCAAGGTTGAGACTCAATTTTTCCAACAGCAGACGAGCTGATGTAGATCAAAGGGTTTCTGGTATATTGTCTTCATTCCCATTTGTAGAGGTCTGCATGATGTTTTGATCGATTCATTAGATCTGGTATTGAGGATGTTATTTAGTTATTCATGTTATTCAGTATTTGGGTTTATGCTTCGTATTGCTCTGGAATTGTAATATCTTTAGTTGCAGATATGTGGGATGTATTTTGGATGTTGATGTGTGTCCTTGATTTGATTGGTTCATGATTTGGAAATCCACAAACGAATCTTTTAGGTTGATAGTCAATTATGTTGGTGTTCTTGAGCTCCAATAGAGAGATGATGATTATTCTAGTAATCCAAGTTGTTGCGGTTGTTGCAGTGTAATTCACATTGCTTGTGAATATCTTTGGATCAGGTTCTATGCATATTGGTGGTCTGCATTTATTATTGTGTGTGTTATTGAAGATTTTTCGTGTTTGGTGATGCTCTTCATGTTATGCGATATTCTTGGTGTGGTAGCGTGTTGCAGATGATCGAGGCGTAATTCTTGGAGGTGTTTTGTATTTGTGGTGGTTGTTTAGGTCTAGACTATGTCTTAACCAACATTATTTTGGTCCATATGTATTGTTGTAGCATGTGAGGTTATTATTTTGTTATTTGTGTTGAGGGTTGAGTTGACCTTGTAATATAGGTTGATGACATGTATAAATGAATGTAATAATCATTGAGAGAGACAACTATATGTACTAATATTTTATCAATCATTCAATAGAAGGTAAGTTGTGCGAAGAAGTGTGTTGTGTAGAAGATTTGAAAGTGAGCTTAACTGGAACTGTACCCAGGCATATGGAGATGTTATTTTTATAGTTCATGTAATCTGGTTTGTTGTCTAAATGCTTTTGTAAGTCTGTGAGACTTCCTATAAGGAAATGAGACTTCCCTAAGGGTTGTAGCCCTTCTGGGTTTCTTCTTTAACCAGTGAGCTCTAGGAAATGTGCCTAAATCCATGTGGATTTCCCATTGTAATATTTATATTAACTTCTAACATTGTATTATTTCATTGTGGGTAGGATCCCACCGTGGTTTTCCCCTTAATCGAGTTTTTCATGCCAAAAATCTTGATGTTATGCGTGTTATTGATGTGGTGTTGTTTCATTTAACTGTTAATTATCAAATCTGATTTGTGGTTTAGGTTGGATTAAGTTTTTGAGAAAACTGATTCACCCCTCCTCTTAGTTTGTTGCATTGTTTCCAATAATTGGTATAAAAGCTAGATCCTCTGGAAGAAGCTTGACCTCTTGAGGAGATCCGAAATGGCAACCTTTTCTTTCAAGAAGGAGAGTCCGAGATTTGACGAAACAAACTACACTCTCTAGTAAAGTCAGATGCAATGTCATTTGAGATGCACTGGAGAAGATTACAGAAAGATTACTAAGAATGTATATAATGTTCCTCAGAATGATCCTACTACTTTCGATGAGATAAAGGAATCAAAATACAATATTAGAGCTAAGGAAGCATTGTTGAGTGCCTTGTCAGAATTTGAGATGACTAATGTGATGGGCTTAGAGACTGCTAATGAGATCTGGATAAAATTGGAGACCTTGCATGAAGGTGATAGTCATGTGAAGATTGCTAAGTTGCGGAGCTTGAAGGGAAAATATGAGAACTTGAAGATGAGTGAAGATGAGAACATTATTTATTTTATGCAGAAAGTGAAAGATCTTGTGTGTGGAATCAGATGTGTTGATGGAGTATTAGAAGAATTTGAGATTGATGCTAAAGTGTTAAGATCCTTTCCTCCTGCTTACAAACATAAAGTTATTGTCATTGATGAGATCTGGACTATGAAAAATGTGACAAGAGACATGTTGATTGGTAAACTTGTTTCGTTTGAGACGAGTGAGTTTGGAGACTCTCTTCCTAAGACTAAATCTACATTCAAAGCTACTATATCTAGGAATCAAAGATATGATTCAGGAGAAATTTCTACAAGAGTATCCAAATATGAGAAAGAGATGAAAGAGATGGAAGATGAAGAAAGAGAGCTTGAGGAGCTTGAAGCACTTATTGCCAGAAGATTGCCTAAAACTTCCAGTAAGTATGAAGGAAAGTTACCTCTTAAATGTTTTTCATGTAATAAGATAGGGCATTTTGCATCAAGGTGTCCAGAAAGAGAGAGAAATCCTAAGAAGTCATTTAAACCATATAAGCCTAAATATCAAAATAAGTGTTATTATGCTGATGATGAAGGTGTGACAGACGATGAGTCAGATAATGGAAATTCGGGAGATGATTTTGTGTTCATTTCTATCAAGGAAGATGAGCCTATAATTACAGATTCTGCAAGCTGCATTAACGAGGATAAAAATTTGGCTACTAAAGTTGAGAAGAAAGATGAATGGGTCATTGATAGTGGTTTCTCTCATCATATGATAGCTGATAAGAGTAAATTTGTAAATTTAGAAAATTATGATGGTGGTATAGTAAGATTTGGTGATAACAAAGCTTGTGTAATCCATGGTAGAGGTTCTATTTCTCTTGATGGTAAGAACAATATTGATGATGTGTTGTAAGTTGAAGGTTTAAAGTATAATATTTTGAGTGTTGGTCAGATGGTTTATAAGGGATATAGCTTGCAATTCAAGAATGAAAAATGTGAGATCTTGAGTAGCTTTGAAATTGAGATTACATCAAGGACAAAGACTAAAGGTAATATCTTTCACTTGAATGTTGTGGTAAAAGTTGTTTGATTGCTCAGGTCAATGAAAGTTATTTATGGCAAAGAAGGATGTTTCATGTAAATTTTGATTGCATGGTTAAGATAAGTTTTACTCAAGTAGCGAAAGATCTACCGAAGTTAATGTTGGGACTCATTAAAATTGAGTCAAGTTTTGAGGCCCAATTCAAATTTTTGCTTTGCATTTCCAAATGAGTCAGTTTGAATGGCCTAGTTAGAGAGAGGGCAAAATGGAGCCAGTTGATTTTCAGAGGGTAAGGCTCAGGAAATATGTCCTACACAATTCATTTGGCCTATTCAGTGATGTGTAACTTTCATAATTTAGTTTGGATAAGTTTATGAGGTACCCATTTCAAGGGGTGAGCTGAAAATGCATTTTAGGCACAAATGCAGATTTTATTGAGTAGCCTACTTTGGGTGATTACATATTTGGCCTTGTTGATCATCATGAAGAATTTCAAAATGGATTGAATTTTATGCATAAATGTGAGTTATCTTGCAAAATTTCAAGTTCTTATGAATCCATTTGCTTATTTTTCCAAGCTTGAACTGTTTGCATTTTGTATGTTTTGGCAAGTCCCTGTTTCAGCTGCTAGTCGGAGCCCTGTTTTGCACAAGTGTAAAAGTTGCCTCACTAAGTGTTATGCCAGAATTTTTGTTTCGGGCTATTGTTGATATAAATGATGAGCTATGTTTCCAGTTTCAAGCCTCTACCAATCCGTTTGATCGGTTTTCAAAAGGGTTCATTGAGCCATCGTTTTCAGTGATTCGTACTTTCAGTGTTATATCAGTTAAAGTAGCCATTTTCAGGAGTACGCCATTTGCACCCAATCAGACTTTTGGTTGAACTGAGAATCCAAATATTTAATATGTACTTAAAATTACCTCTGTTTCAAATTTGAGGGTCTACAGAGGTCGTTTGATATTTTTGAGAAAGGCATCACGTGTTGCTAGAACATTGACTTCATCAGGTCCGCAGTGTCGACAAAGCCAGTTGGTCATGTTCCCCAATTAATATCTCTTCACTCGGGACTTGTCTTGAGAAACCATTTGGTAGAGTTCATCCTTGTATATTAGAGTACACGCCTGTCAGATGGCAAGATCCAGAAAGATGTTTTGACTGGCTTGAAAAATAGGTCTTCGCGATTAAATGCGAAAATGTGTCGTAAGTGCCTAAAAGTTGTAAAATTCAATTTAATGATCCAAAAATGATGTCGATCATTTCCAGAGGTGTGTTTACGGTTCTTGAAGCTTTTCAGAGGTCATTTGTATGAAAACGAATTTTTTTTTAGCCGTACCCACTTTGGGGCCCGACCTGGCTCATGCTCGCGCATTAATTTTGTGACAGAATGTTTTCATTTCATGGAATTTCAACCCCTAGACATAATCAAGGAAGTGATTAATGATATTGGCTTATTAAAGGTTGAATGTTCTATAGTGGCATATCAGAGGTTCCAAGTTTTTTTTAAAAAAAAAAACAAACTTATACAATGGCTGGGAAGAGCCAAGTTCCACAACTTTGCCAATTTCCCCCTTTGTTGTGTGTGGATTTTCAAGTGGTGCAGAGCATGTTGAAAAGTAAATAAAATCATACAAATGCAATAGCTAGCATCCTCCCATGCTCATGTGGTGATGGAGAAGGGGCAACAAGAGGTGTTGGGTGTGAAGTTAAAGAAGGGGGCAGAAAACAAAATGCCCATCTCCAATGTTCACATGGTGAAGGGGCAGTAGTCAAGAGCAAGGAAAATGCTCATGTGGTGTTTGGAAAAGGGGCTGCAGAAGATATGAAACAAATTGCCAGCAGTCCATCCCCTGCGATGTGCCAATGAAATGGCATTAAAATGTTTAAAGGCAAATTTCCCCCATTTTGGTGTGAAGCTACAACTGCGTGGAGTTTGGAGAGTCTCAATGTTTTTTAATAGAGGAAAATGGTGAATGGGAGTAAAATGTGGTGGTAAGAGGCCATTGAAACTTGCTGCAAGTGCATTAGCTGACATAAAGCTTTGCCTGGTGAGTGAGTTTGAAGAAATCATGAAGCCCCCAAGCAAATACTAGTAACATCTTTCTCTGAGGGCACATGGGTGTGGGCATAGTTTTAAAAGAACTCCAGCTAATGCAAAATACAGGTGTATGTGTTGTAAATCAACTAGAAAATGCAAACTTATAGCAACAACATCCTCTCCTCCTCCCTCTGTGTGGTGTTTCAGCACTTGCAACTTTTAAGACAAATGTAGTGAGCAACAAATGAATTCTTCAGCAATCGTGGAGAATAGAAAGGCGTTTGAAGCCTTCAAGTAAATGTAAAGGGGGTGGCGTTAGTAGTTTCAAACAAACACCATGAAAAGTCTTAGAAAACCCTCAAAAATTGCATTTCTGGGCAAAACCATATATCCCACATTGGCTGGGAAGTGTAACTTTTATGTATTTAAATACAAATTCACACCCATCTAATATGTCAAAGCCATCAAGGCTTTTAACAGATGGTGCTGGTTGGGTGCCCAAGTAGACCTTGCGCATGTGGGTGCGCTTCTCAAGGTGATTGAGGAGGCTGACAAGTGGCAACAGGTGGACCCCACGCAGGCATGGATCCCGAGGTAGGCAGGTGAGTTTTGCAGGAAAACCTTCTGCGAAATGGTGAAAGGCGAAATGGCGAAAAGCATCCGCAAAAATTGAGCGGGTAAAGATCATGTAGGTTCAAGCCTATCCAACGGTGCGTGCGATTTCACAGGCCGAAGATGCTCACCGGTTAAGGGCTGCGAAATGGTGAAAATCTCAAGCTGATGGTCGGCGTTAATTCCCAAGCCGAAGTTGCTCGCTCGATACCCTTCGTGAAATGGTGAAAGATGATGTGGCACCCAATGGCACTGAGGTGGCGTACATGCAAGCAACCCAGTGGTGGTGACGTGGCCGACAAGTGGTAGAGTGATGAGGTGTCATCCCAAAGGGCGCCTGATGGATCCCATTGACTAATCAGAGACCACCACATGGCAGGGCGTCAGGCCAAAATCAGAGCCAAAAAATCAAAGTTAAAATCAGATTTAATATATAGTTTCAACTATATTAAAAATTCAAAAATTTAAATGATTAGAGGCACATAAGAGATTAATTCGCCCAGAGGCTTATTTTTGGCCAAAATACCAGGTATTATATATCACCGGAAAGCTCTCGAGATGAGGAATGCAGTTATGAAGTTTGTTTTAACAAAGATTAGATATTTTGAGAGAAATTTCCATAGGAAAGATGAAGGAATTGAAATTCAGTTGGAAAAAGAGACACTTGGCAATTTTGATGAAACCTAATCTTTTCCCTCTTCCTTATTATTCCAATTTTCTTCTCATTGTAAAGGTTCCAGAATTCTATGAGAGTGGCTCCAGTTTTCATGGCTTCCATTTTCTGAATTTCTTGACCCAAACTTGTAAAGTTCTATGGATCTGTTCAAGGTATAGAGGCTACATTGCAGGATGATAGATTGTTTTCTAGTTGCAGGTCTTACTTGTGTCAGGCATGAGTAAATTTCCCATGATATTGTCTTTGTGCATGTATTTCATTGATATGAATTGGATCCTCAAGGAGGCTTATAATTTGTCATCTTAAGGAGATTGTATGATTGTTTGTAGGCATTCTTCAATGAAGAGTTTAAATTCTATAATCAGTCATAAGCAATGGAATGTGTCCTAGATCTGATTATTTTGTGAATGGATTGATTAATGCATTAGTATAAGGTATTAATGTAGGGATATTTTGTAAGGAAAACAAATTTGCAGCTGTGATTGACATTTTGTAGTTCTGTGTGTGACTCTGTTGCCCAATGAACAAGGCACTGGTCTTTGACAGATTTGAGGATGGTTTCAGATATATATTTTAAAAGAAAATATATTTCCCTTTATGTTTAGGGGTTTTTGTTCTATCCTTCCAAAGCTCTATTTCACCCATTAATTGTACAAGATCCAACCAATCTGTATGTGTTATCTAAATCATTGAGCTTGTGGAATGGTTTATCTACTTCATTGATGCTATCATGGTGAGTAAATGAGTTAATTTCATGCATCAAAAAAGGGTGTCCCCCCTAGGTCTAGCAGAACCTGAAGTGCGGGAGGATCATTAGGATCCTATGTTATGTTGTCCAAGCCCTGGAGTGTTTTCATTGATTGAGATTGGCTTTCTCATAGATCAATTGCAAGTGTACTTGGGTTAACCAGATTTGGTGAACAATAGTTAACAAAGCCTTCTAATTCGATATGTAAGGAATATCAATTAGGGAAGCAGATAAGAGTTACTTATATGAGAAAATGGTATAATTCTAGTGGATTGTTGGATCTTGTGCATACTGATCTATGTGGTCCTTCTAGAGCGAGAAGCTTGCAGGGTGACAAGTATTTCATGTTGCTAATTGATGATTATTCAAGAATAATGTGGGTTATCTTCTTAAGGGAGAAGTCTGAAACATTGGAGAAGTTCAATATTTTCAAGGCTAGAGTTGAAATTGAGACTAGATTGAAGCTACAGTGTCCGAGATCTGATAGAGGTGGATAATTCACTTTGGGTGAGTTTAATGCATATTGTGAAGAGCATGGAGTTAAGAGACAAATATCTTTTCCTAGGACACCACAACAAAATGGTGTTGTAGAAAAGAAGAATATAATAGTTCAAGAAGCTACTAGAACCATGATGATTGAAGGAAATGTTTTGCATGTGTTTTGGATAGAAGCTATGAGTATTGCAGTATACACTCTTAATCGGGTAAATATCAAAGGTGATACTGGTAAGACTCTTTATGAGATATGGTTTGGTCATGTCCCTATTGTTAGATATTTTAGAATTTTTGGTAGTAAATTCTATATCAAAAGAGATGAAGATCTTGGAAACTATGATACTAGATGTGATGAAAGAATCTTTCTTGGTTATTCTACTAAGAGTAAGGCTTACTGGTGTTACAATAAAATATTGATAAAGATAGTTGAAAGTGCTAATGTGAAGTTTGATGAAGGTAATGTGAGATAGATCAAATCTTGCAGATATGATTCTGATAATCAAGACGCCAGTTCAAATAAAGGAAAACAAGTGCAGACCCAAAGTCAAGTTCAGATTGCTCCGAAAAAGCCTAAGAATGAAGGTGCAAATGTTAATGCAGAAGAAAGAGTTCAAGAGCCTAAAATTCAAGGAAATCCTAAAACTCCTAGGTATGTGAGGTTGAATCATTCATAAAATCAGATTATTGGTGATAAGAATAAAGGTGTGATGACTAGGAGAAGACTTACTGAAGAAATTTGTTTGATTTCTAAGATTGAACCTAAAAATGTTGATGAAGCATGTAAAGATGAAAATTGGATTAAATCTATGGAAGAAGAATTGAATCGGATTGAGAAAAATGATACATGGATTCTTGTTCCTAGACCTAAGGATAAAAATGTAATTGGAACTAAATGGGTATTCTGGAATAAGTTGAATGAACAAGGTGAAGTTGTTTGAAATAAAGCTAGACTTGTGTGTAAGGGTTATTCATAGGTGGAAGGAATTGATTATGAGGAGAATTTTTCTCTGGTAGCTAGAATTTAAGTTGTTAGATTATTTCTTGCCTATGATACTCATAAATATTTTAAGGTTTATCAGATGGATGTCAAATCAACCTTTCTTAATGGTGAGTTGGAAGAAGAAGTCTACATTGAGAAACCAGATGGATTTTAGTTGACAGATGAAAAGGACATGGTTTGCTGGTTGAAGAAAGCATTGTATGGATTGAAGCAAGCCCATAGAGCTTGGTATGCCAAATTGGATAGGTATTTGATGAAACTTGGATTCAATAAAGGTACCACTGACAGTAATTTTTATTTCAAGATTGGTCAGAATAACATTTTGATTATTGAAGTTTTTATTGATGACATTATCTTTGGAGGAAATGATTGCCTATGTAAGAAATTTGATAATGAGATGCATAATGAATTTGAGATGTCTATGATTGGTGAAATGAAATTCTTTCTAGGATTGCAAATTACTCGGTTGGATAAAGGTATTTTCATATCTCAGTGCAAGTATGTGAAGGAATCTTTGAAGAAATTTTGTTTTGAGGACTCTAAACCTGTTGGTACACCTATGGTGATCAGATGTAAGTTGACAAAAGATGATGATTCACCAAAAGCTAATTAGACCAGATATAGATCTATGATTGGTGGTTCTAGACCTGATATAATGAATGTTGTGTGTCATGTTGTTAGATTTCAAGTTGATCCTAAGGAATCTCATGTTACTGCTATAAAAAGAATATTCAAATATTTGAAAGGGACAGTTGATTTTGGTTTGTGGTATTCTAAGAATGATGACTTTACCTTGAGTGCATTTTACAGATGTTGATGATCGAAAGAGTACTACTGGTGGTGTGTTATTTTTGGGTAAGAAGTTGGTCTCTGGGGCAAGTAAGAAGCAAAATGATATTTCTTTATCTACTGCAAAGGTTGAATACATTGTTGTTGCTAGCAATTATATTTAAGTAATTTGGATGAAGTAGATGTTGAAGGATATAGGAGTTATTTATGATGAGCCTATAACTATATACTATGATAATTCAAGTGCTATCAATGTTTCAAATAATTTGGTGTTGCATTCCAAATCAAAGCATATATCAATCAAGTTTCATTTCCTGATAGAGAAGGTGAATGAGAGAGAAGTCAAATTGGAGTATGCATCTACAAAGGAATAGATTGTATACATCTTTACGAAGCCTTTGCCTAAAGATACTTTTGAGTATCTCAGAGAGAAGTTAGGGGCGATTTCCCCTCCTGATGAGAACTAAGATGCATGGATTTTCATCAGTTCAGTGAACTTCGCAGAGATATTTTATGCTCTGGATTGATGAGTGAGGCTTCTACTTAGGGGGAGTAGTCAGTGTTGGTGTTCAATGGTTCAGATATATAGATTTGTGGGGGAGTGAATCCTAATTCATGTGCCTTTATCATTGATGTCAAAGGGGGAGAGAAGCATGTGAAAAACTTGTGAGAGAGAAGAGCATTTTGAGATTTGGTATTTGAGTTGTTTGTCTTAGGGGGAGTTGATCCTTGTGATTTTGGGGGAGATTGTTTCTTTCTTTGCATTGATTGTTTTTCACATTCATATGTTTCCATCATTGCCAAGGGGGAGATTGTTATATTTTGGTTGATATGTTATTATTGATGTAAACATATGGGGAGATTGTTGAGAAGTTTGTTGGAATGATGTGTTGTCATTGATGTCAGCATATTCTCCTGTGTATTCCAGTGTTGCAATTTGTTTGAATGAGTTGGTTTATCCTATGTGCTACAAATGAGTTGATGTAGATTAAAGTGTATTTGGTATATTGTTTATAAATGGTTCGTTCCCATTTGTAGAGGTCTGCATGATGATTTAATCGAGTTATGCGATCATGTATTGAGGATGTTATTTAGTTGTTCGTGTTATTGGATATTCTTATTTATGCTCTGTATTGCTTCGGAATTGTAATATATTTAGTTGCAGATATGTGGGATGTATTCTAGATGTTGATGTGTGTCCTCAGTTTGTCTAGTTCATGATTTGGAAATCCACAATTGAATCTTTTAGGTTGAGAATCAATTATGTTGATGTTCTTGAGATTCAATAGATACATGATGATTCTAGTATTCTGAGTTGTTGTGGTGTAATTCATGTTGCTTGTGATTATCTATAGATAATATTCTATGCATATTGGTGGTCCGTATTGATTATTGTGTGTGCTATTAAATATTTTTCGTGTCCAGTGATGTTCTTCATGTTATGCGATATTCTTGGTGTGGTAGCATGTTGCGGATGATCAAGGCATAATTCTTGGAGGTGTTTCATATTTGTGATAGTTGTTTAGGTCTAGACTATGTCTTAACTGACATTGTTTTGGTCCATATGTATTTTTGTAGTGTGTGAGGTTATTATTTTGTTATTTGTGTTCAGGGTTTAGCTGACCTTGTAATATAGGTTGATGACATGTATAAATGAATGTAATAATCATTGAGAGAGACAATACTATGTGTGAATATTGTATCAATCATTCAGTAGCAGGTAAGTTATGTGAAGTTGTGCGAAGAAGTGTGTTGCAGAGAAGATTTGACAATGAACTTAACCATAATTGTACCCAGGCATATAGAGATGCTATTTTCACAGTTCATGTAATCTAGATTGTTGTCCAAATTCTTTTGTAAGTTAGTGAGACTTCCTATAAGGTAGTGAGCCTTCCCTAAGGGTTGTAGCCCTTCTAGGTTTCTTGTTTGAGCAGTGAGCTCTAGGAAGTGTGCCTGAATGCACGTGCATTCCCTATTGTAATATTTACATTTACTCCCAACAGGGTATTATCTCATTGTGGGTAGGTTCCCACTGTGGTTTTTTCCTTAACCGAGTTTTCCACATCAAAAATCTTGGTGTTCTATGTGTTATTGATCTGGTGTTGTTTCATGCTTTAACTGTTAATTATCATATCTGATTTGTGATTTAAGATGGATTTAATTTTTGAGAAAACTGACTCACCCCTCCCTTTCCCCCCCTGCCCCGCAGTTTGCTACATTGTTTCCAACACTATGTCCTACGTTTATTAAAGAAAAGACCAAAACAAATACAATTTTTAACTTGGAATACGTAAGTGTGAGATATATGTTTTGAATTTTAAAATGGTATAAACTAATAAAATAAAAATATGGGGTAGTTTATTCTTGTAATTAAATAGAAATGGTTGAATTATAAATTTAAGAGAATATTTTTTAATTGCTAAGAAAAGAAAAAAAACAAGGTTGATGAGCCTTCACTTTAACTATACTAAATTTTTTTTCCCCCACTTAGCTAACTTAAATATTCAATACATAAAGATTTTTTTAATGAATATTTTTTTTTAATAAATTTTTTAAGTCAAGTTTATTTAAGATGCAACAATTTCAATGAGCATCCACTTTATGTCTAAATTATTTATTATGAACAAAAAAAGATTATATCATTTTGGAAATTATTCTCTCCACTATCTCTATATTTTTCTTATTTTTTAAAAATCAATTAGTATATTTTTATGAATTTTCAATCAATCCTATATTTTTTCAATTAAATATTTGGGGGAAAACACTTTTTATTGGAGCTATGAACCAATGTGGCCATATATGGGGGACCTTATTCCCAACATGAATACTCAACAATAACACCCCAACAGAGTTTGAACCTTGGTGGAAAGAATCAAAATACCACAATTTAACCATCACACTATGTCATTATCAACAATCAACTTTACATTTGGATATAATGACCTACTTGGAATAATTTTTAAGAAATTAGTGATAAAAATAATAAAAATATTGAAAATATATTTTCTCATGTTTTGGCTTTGAGCCTTAGGTGATCCCACAAAAGTGTTTTTTTTTTCTATCTAAAGTAGGACATTGAAATTAATATTAACAATGGTAAGAGTTAACTCACACTATAAGCCACATAAATTACAATGTTTGTTTTAGATCTCACCATCCAAGGAATTTGATTGCTCCCAGAAGGACTTGCACACTGGGGTTTACTACCCCAAGGCAAGCTACAAAATACTTGCTAAGAAAACATATTATCTTCTAGCAAGATACATGAATATTACAATGATAAATATAACATGAACTACTAGAGAAGAAGCATCTAGCATATGCTAAAGTTGCAGTCCTCTTTTGTAGCACAATTACTCTCTCATATTGATTTCACACACTTCATGCTCAATTGATTCATGACCAAATTTTCACACACATTACATCTCATTTACAAATGATTTATCCTTCCTTATATACCCTCCAAAACACAACAAAACATTAATTAGGTTGGCACAAATAGGACCTATCAAATGAAACGTGTGACCCAATATAGGTCGACTCCAAACTGTCATGTCCCCTTTTATTTAAAATCTAATCTTGGCATTCATTAATCCATTTGTTCTTCCATGGGTTAATTGGATAATCTTAGAGAGAATAATTAATTTAATATTTAGAAATTTCCAAATATTCTCAATATTAAAAGGATATTTAAATATTAAATTAATTTTTTAGAAACACTTAGGGGGGTGTTGGAATTTGTGTCATTTTGGGAAAGTTTTTGCAAGATGAATTTTAGAAAGTTTCTTTCGCTACAAGTGGAGTAGAATCTTTGATAACTCAATGAAAACTTTTGACAACTACCAATAATTTCAAAGGAGGGAGTTTGAATTTGAATGTATCATTTTGGGAAAGTTGTTGCAACAGGATTTTTAGAAAGTTTCTATTGTTACAAGTGGAAAAGAATCTTGTACAACTCAATGATGACTTTTGGAAATTGTCATAACTAAATTAGCAAGAATTCCTAAGAAGGAAGTTGAATTTGGGTGCCAAAATATTGCATGCAGGATGGATACAAATATTGTAATTTTTAATTTTGGTCATTTGGAAGGTATTCTTGATATCATTTTTCCTCCCATATTTGAAAATTTGCAGTAAGATTCTTCAATAGATAAAACACCATTGGAGTAGAAGGCTTGTAGATTAAAACCCATGAGTAGCAAGTGGTCAAAGGATAAAAACCCTTTGTTCACATTGGGCAATCTCATCTAGAGTTTGCATTTGGATAGAAGGAAGATAGGAGATTTGTTAGTTTCTTCATTCCAGTTTGTTGGACTTTAATAGAGTTGTTTGGAGTGGTTTAATGAGCATAGTTGTGTGTTTGTTATTGTTGTGACTTATTTGTGGGTGCATTACAGTAGTATTTTGCTGTTATAATATTTTTAACAAACTATATATATTGTATATTTTCATTTGGAATTCAAACAGTGACATTGGTGGTGTTTCAAGTGATTCGAGTAAATTGTGGGAGTGATAGTTTGTGGGTTTTGTCTAATATTTTAAAGTTTTAGAGATTTTGTGTTTCTTTTATTATTAATAAATTTCAGACCTAATTATATGATGCTCATATCAGAAAAAATATTTTCAATAACATTCTCTAAGGTTTCATTTAAATTGACCTCTTATGTGCAAGACTAGCTAGCTAGTTTTGGTATTTAAAAAAAAAAATGGGAATCTAATTTTTGGATCTTAGAGTAATATTAAATTTTGGGTTGAGGACATTATAGTGGTGTTAGAGCATGACCTTGCTATCTTGTTGGGTATTGGATTATTGATGTGAATCATGGGTTTGTTCAAATCAATTTTTAAGAGAATGAGACAAAAAGACAATGCCAGAAAAATTTCTAATTGGTATGTAAAATATTTGGTTAATAAAGAATTCCCGACATTTAAAGAATATTTAGAATGGATGAGAATAATTATTCCTCAAGATGAAAAATTTATCAAAATATTTGAAGAGTACCAAGGTAATCCTGAAGCTTTCAAAAGGGTAATATCTTTTGACAAGTACATTGTGAGGGCTGTAGAGGAAGACGAGAAAATAAGAAAGGATAAAGAAAGACATGAGAAGAAGTATCAAAATGAGAAAATCCAAGATCATAAATTAAAGCAATTATATCTACAAAAAGATGAAGAATCAAAGCTAGAGGTTGAAGTCCTTGATATTCTAGTAATTAAAAAGAAGGTAGAATAAGAAGACTTTCTAGATAACTTTTCAAAAGGTTTCAAAAGAGGAGAATGCCAAATTTGGACACAAAGTCAAGGAGGATTTGCATGAATATTTCTCTATTAATAAATTTGATTTCAAGGATGAGGGTGTTGCTAAAAATATTTTGAGTATGTCGACATCATCAATGGAAGGTAAAAACATTATTTTTTTCTTTAATTATATTTCAACGAACAAAGGAGATAATAGTATATATTTCAACGAACAAAGGAGATAATAGTAGAGGAGAGTTATTGCATCAACTTGGTTCCATACCATTAGTCATATTTAATCATTATCACAAGAGTTTTATTAATGAAGATAAGATTGAAAGGTTCAAAGTAGAAGGAAAATACTTTCTCTCAACTTCAAAATATCTCATGGATGACGTTGTGGGATCTTGGTGTTTCAGCTAAATCCAACAAACAAGTTGCATGTAAAAATCATTTGGTACTAGAAAGAATTTTATTAAATTTTAATGATGGCATGTGTTAGAAAATCAATGATAAAGTCAAGGAAGGAAGAGGTTTACTTGTTATATTTGAGGGTTCTGAGATGAAGGAATGTGCCCTTTCCTCTATACTCTCAAAGGGTGATCTATTGATAATCGCTACTTAGTTTTTTCATTGTTGTAGTTGTCACATCATTGGTATATTGTTGATTTTGATGACTTCAATTTTGAAGAACTATAGATTATTGCACTTTGAGGTAAACTCATTTCATCATACGGTTAGAAGAAGGTTATCATTTTTAGAAACAAATACTCCAATAATTAGAGCACTGGTTTGTAAGAAATTGGGCAAGGAGATTCAAGATTATAGTTACAGAGAGGCTAATGAACTCATATTTCACATGCATGGGATGCATCTCTTTCTTGAGCCTAAGGTGAAAAGGATAATTTTAGAGGTAGATCATGACCTAATTTTGATGGTTTATCTAGAGAACACAAAACATATAAGCAGAGAAGAGAGATGCTTTCTTTGATGGAACTCAATAAGGGTGTCCTCATGCACATTAGGGAGAGTATCTCTATATATTTCATCATTGGAATTCCCCAAGTTCATGGTAAATGGGTCAAATGGATGCATTTGAGAGAGTACTACTACAACATTACTCACCACATGTCCAATAGTGTGCCACCATTTCAAGTTTTATATGGGTATGATACACTTTCATTTATTAATTTGTTATTTTTAGATGGTAGAGTACCTGCAGCTAATGATCTTAATCAAAGTCAAGATATATTAAGATCACTAAAAGATAATGTAGACACCCAAATCTGTCCAATTAACTAAATGATTACTTAGTATTTATTTGATTATTTAAACATTGTTCAACTATTAATTAAATTAATATTTAATTAATTCACCCCAAATTGTTGGAAAGACACACTATTCCGATGAAGATTGATGCATGAGAAATATTTAGGAGTTCTGATTGATGGAAACTTAGTTTAGAATCATATCCGTTATGCGTAGATTTGATTTACCGAAAGTTGTATTATCATTAGGCATAAGTCTGGAAGGTGGAATACAGTATCCGACAGAGTTTGAGTACATTATGCAGATCTTGATTTTGGTTACATAACTTTGGTTGTGGTAATAGAGGAAGATGATTCGAGGTTTGAGGTAGCTTATTCTGTAATCCCAATATTCGGTGTTTATTCATGATCGAGATTGAAGGACTGGTAACCGGTAATTCAAGAAGAACAGAGCTATTTTGATGTAACATGTGATCTGGAATCTTTAGGATGATTTCGGTGATTGGTTTCAAGTTCGAGGAGATTGGGACATCATGTGTGAATATTTATATCATCTTTTTTAGGTCCACATATGGATTTATGGATGAATTAAGCCGACTTGTTGGTACACGCTTCATGTTGCGTGTTATGCAGTTTTTTGAAGCCGACATGAGAATTGACTTATTTTGTTGATGTAGATATATAATATCGATACATTTGAGAATTTTTGTAGATGGTATGAGTGTGAAGAGTCTATATGAGCGAATGTGATTGAAGTTTTTAGTGCTCCGGTATATGACAGAGCAACAAAATAGAGCAAAGAGATAGAACGGTTGGAGAAGATAAATTGTGCTTTACCAAAACTGCTATTTGGTATTAGTAGATGCTATTCTTCAGTTCTGACACTACTTTAATAATTTGTAGGACAATGAGTCCTCCGAGTTGTAGTCCTCTTTTGTATTTGAGTAGTGAGCTCTAGAAAATGTGCTTGAATGCAAGTGCATTCCCCTTATGTAATATTATCATACTCCTTATCAAAGTATAATAATATTGTGGGTTCAAATCCCACCATGGTTTTTTCCTTTCCGGGTTTCTACGTAAAAATTCTGGTGTTATAGTTTTGTGGTTGATTGGCTTATGTTTTTGCACTTTACTTTCATTCTTATGCTTATGGTGGTTTAAGAATCAATTTAATAAACTTGTGAATTGTAGAACACTGATTCACCCCCCTCTCAGTGTTCATTGATTCTAACAATTGGTATCAGAGCTTAGTTCCTCATAAGGATCCTAACAGCTTGAGGAAGATTCTGAAAGATTGAATCAATGGACTCTAGTTTGTTGAAACAACTTACTGTGGCACTTGAAGATCTTGATACAGTGATGAAAGAAAAAAGTAGCCTAAGGAGAAGTCTGGATGCTACTAAAAATTTTGTTGAATATTTGAAAGAACAAGTGAACACATCTAGAGAGAAGAGAAAGGAACTGATGGATAAACTCAAGGAGAAAGAAGAACAAAGCTTTGACAATCAAGCCTTACAAGAGAAGATAGATGAATGTGAGGAGCTTGCTAGAGATAATGCAGTCCTGAAAAATGAGATGTAATCTATTGTGATGAAGCTGACAAAGGAGATTGAAGACATGAAGAAGAATGAGGAAAATATGACTCAGACATTAAAGGATAGATCTAACGAATGTTGCAGATTGAACTATGAGAATGATCAGTTGAGACTTGAATTGGTGCAATCCAAAAATCATGGGCAAGAACTTGAAAGGTAGATCATAATTATGAGAGATGAACTTTCCATTGCTAATGAGTACAAAGAAAAATTCAAAGCTATCTCAACTAGGCTAGATGAGATGCTTGAAAGTCAGAGAAGTGGAAAAGACATGCGAGGACTTGGATATGAGAAAGGAGAATCCTCTGATTTCAAACAAAGAAATCATAAAAAGAACAAGAGACCTCCAGTAAGATGACCTAATTCTTATAAATTCAATTGTAAATGTTCTATTTGCAGTAAATTTGATCATATGGAAAGTCAATGCAAAAATAAGATGATGAATAATGGTCCTACCTTTACCGGTCAATGTTTCAAATGCAATAATTTTAATCATAAGTCAAACATGTAGAGAAGTGATGAATAATTTCCAAAATAAGAGATGCTATTCTTGTGTAATGTTTGGACACATTTCTAACCAATGCAGGATGAGACCAAATCAGATGAACTTCAGTCCTATGCAAGGAAATGTTGTTTGCTATGCATGCAACAAATCCAATCACATTCAAAAATATTGCAGAAGCAAGAATGTGAGAAAGAATGCTCTGACAGACAAGAACATATCAGAAGAAAAGGGAAAAGTGAATGTTGAAGAGGTCAGAGAGAAGCATAAAAACATATGGGTTAAGAAGGAAGATTCAAAAGTGCAGAATGGCTCTACGCCCAATTCCGGTGTTGGAACCTCATCTAGTAACTAAGGCATTTGACCTTAGGGGGAATATTTTTATGCATATCCTTAAAAATCCCTTTCGAAGATCTGTAACTGACTGAGGAAGGTTGCACATGATTGAGATTAGTTGTGTAGTTGATATCTGAAAGATTTCATGGCAATTTGAGAATCCGATGATGGATTCTTGAGAAGCAGGGTATCCAGAAAACCTTTAGGGTTGTTCATTTATTACAGCTTATAGTTAGATTTTTGATGAATAAAAAGGAATTCTATCATTCATTCCTCACATTGCAAATGAAGAGAAAGAGAAGGAGAGTGAGGCAAATGAGATTAAGCAATGAAAACAGAGCTTGAAGCGATCTGATAGTGATTCCTAGCATTCGGTTGAAATTGAAAAGGTATTTATCCGTGTTGGATTTGTTTTTCATACCCTATTTTCAAAATGGCATAATCATCTGGTGTAGCAACTCTATTGGTAGTAGAAATTACTGATAGGGCAAGGCTAGTATTCAAGAAATGTCCATTCAAATCAGTCGAAGATTATCTGAATGGAGCATTTTCCTCTATGTCGTATGGAGTTTTGCATAATGAGGATATTAGGGTATACATTCATTGTAATATCGAATAGCTTGGGAATGTAGATATGCGATCATTAGAAACCAAGCATATGATGGATGAGATGGGGAACCTGAAGCCTTATTTCAAATCACTGCAAGACAAGGGTTTTATCTAGTTTGTTCACGTTCCAGTTTTTGATTAACCCAAATGGGTTAGGTATGTCTTGAGCCAAATCCATGATGAGTTTATATGGCTAGATAGATCTCACAAGATCACTAAGACTTCCATTCAAGTGGTAACCTGTTTAAATGCAACTGGTGAGATCTTTGGTCCGAGACATGTCAAGAACACAACAGAGATAGAGGTAACTAAATCCTAGCATGACAACCGGTCAATGACAATAATTTATATCATTAAATATGATGTGAGATTTACTTCAATGGTGATAGGATATAAGGTGTACTAGTCCTACAGAAAAAATTTAGTATCTAGTATTGCAATATATGCAACCTATTAGATAGTCAAGGAGGACAAGAGATATGATCTGTGTGGAGTGATTCTTAGTGAATTGATGAGCAATTTAAAGAAGATTAAGCAAGATAAGAAGCATATTTTCAAGTTTGGTTTTTTGATTATTTGTTTGGCACTTTACTTTTTGAATGAAATCCTCAATATAGGAAAAGTACATTGGGCTTATGATAAACCGATGACAGTCCAAATTAAAGAAGGTTTGCAAGGATTGGGTGATGTAGTAGCACATAAATTTTCTTTGTGGGTTTATTTCAAATCATTTCAGGCTATGATTCAAAGTAGAGAGAGGATTCCAAAAGACAATGTAGAAAAATATAAAGATACTATTTGCTTCATGGTAGCCAAGGATCAATACCATATGGAGGCAGTAGAACCAAGAACCGTATGGATCATGCCCATGGAGTATGAAGTAGATGGAAACACTCTTGATGCTTATGCACAACATCTTCTAAGTAAACTGGTAGATGAGAAGGAAGAGAGATTTGGTACTTATAAAGAGAAAATCTTAGACTTGCATAAGAAATTCACTGGAAGGAAGAGGAAGTTCAAAAAAGAAGTAGAAGAGCTGGCAGAACAAATGAGAATAACAAAGGAATTCATTCAAAGGGCTAGGGAACAAAATATTCTAAAGGAGGAGGACATGGTAAGGCCTAAGAAGACAAAACCAAACTCCACTCCTCCTAAGAAAACCAAGCCAAGGAAAACCAAGTCAGAACCTACCTCCAATGCTCAGAAGGTTGTCCCTCCACCCAAGCCACAAGCCAAGTCAATTGGTAAAGCAGAGAAGAGGAAGGAGAAGCCTAAAATGGAATATGTTGTAGCCACTGCTGAAGATGCAAGGATAGAGTTTGATGAAGTAGTGAGAGAGGTGAAGAAGATAACTACCTATACTAGGGTAGTGAAGAAGCCTCAATCCGGTGAGGCCCAACTGAGCAAGAAACAAAGAGCTAAAGTTGAGCCATCCGATAGAGCCAGATCAAGCTAGAAACCCAAGTCTGAGCTTGATGAAGCTCTGAAGTCTAGAAATACATAAGGTACTTATAGTCTTGTGCCCCCATTAAGTGAAATAATTGTTGAAGTGGTAAAGGAAATTAATTTGAAGAATTTATATGTATATAATGAAAATTGTGATAAAAATGATCAAAGAGCTATAGAGGAAGCTATTGTACAACATATGAATGTGTATAGAAAAACCTTAATAGAGTTGTCATCTATGATTCCGAAGGGATTGTATGATATTTTGGATTCTAGGAGACATACAACCAGCTTAGAGGATGAAATAATAAAATAATATGTATTAGTTAATTTGTGTTCTGACATTTCTAAGGATGATGTTGATAGATTGCTAAAGATTGTGAAGGATGAATTCCAAAGTAAAAAGAGAGTTAATAAGATCATGCTTAGTAAAATAGATGAAGTTGCCAAAGAGACATAAGTAATTTTGAAACATTTTTTGAAAGAGTACATATATGAGGTAAATATGGCTAAAGATGACACCCAACCAGAAGAGCAGACACATGAAGATACCTCCATTTTAGAAGTGCATAAAATAGTTTCTGGTGTGTATAAAGGTCAACCAACTAAGTAAGCCACTCTGGTAGTGCAGACAAATGAATAAACCACAGTTGCAGATGATATTGATACTACTAAGGTAAATGACTCCAGTGAAGGCGAACAAAATCCTTTGGTAATAGAGGTTGACTCTAAAAAGGTAGCTAAGGAGATTGGAGAAGTTGATGAAGGAAAGGGACAGGTTTAATGCTAAGAAAGTTGAATATTTTATGAAAGATGCAAGTGTCGAGGTGGCAAAGAAGGAAAAAGGAGAAGATAAGGATGATTAGGCACCAGTGACAGTGGCAAGAGACACTTTAGAAAACAAGGGAAAATAGATTGTCACTGATGATTTCACTCAAGGACCTATTGATCTTAGTTCTCTATCTTTGGTTCAAGCACTGAAGTTGCAGCTCTTGTACAAGCTAAGGAAAGTGAGGACTTACTCAAGTATCAATCTAAAGATAAAGAGTTGATCTCCAAGACAACATATGTCTTAGAGAAAATTTTGCCATCATTAAAACTGGATACAACTGATACTCCCTCTGGCAAGCTTAGAAGCATGCTCAATGCAGTGGAATCTCATTTTGTGTCTCTGGAGAGTACGACAGATGCTAAAGTTTTGATTCAATTTAATGCTATGATATTGAGGAAAATTTTGAATATGATTGAAGAAGATAGGGTGAATTTGATAACTGTTATGAAGAACATACAAGATGCATTAGATGAAGGCGGTCAAATATAGAAGTCATGTCTAATTTTGTCTAATTTTACTATTGACATTGACAAGAAAATAAAAGAGTGTGAAGGGCATCTAGCTAGCATATCTCAATCCTATGCACCTCAATCAGTCCCTACTGCTAGCAATTTTGAAGCTCAAGTTATGAGTATACTTGATAAGATTAAGAGATTAAATCAAGAAAAGGACAAAATTTTGGGCAGAGTGGGAGAAGTAAGAAGCCTTATCACTCCTCAGATAGATTCATTGATTAGTAGTAAGCAAGATGCAATGAATGCTCTGAATAAGAGTGTTCCATTAGATCGTAGAGGAGCAGAGATGCATGCCTTTTTTTTCAGCGGTTTGATCAATATTTTGGAGATCTTGAAGAAGGGTTGGGATGATCACTTGTTGTCCCTAAAAACAATTTTTGCAGATATTTTTAATTTTTGTAAGTAATCGTGTACACTCTTGTATATAAATTTTGGCGGATATCCACCTTTTTCATTGATTTCAAAGGGGGAGGGAATGAAGTAAAAAATGGTGCATATTCTCAGGGGGAGCTTGTTGAGTCTTGGAGATTTTTGAGTTTTGGAATTTTGCAGTTTTGAGTGTACAATGTCATTTTTTCATAGTGTTGCCATCAATGCCAAAGGGGGAGATTGTTGGCAAGAGACACTATTTTGGTGAAGATTGATGCATGAGAAATATTTAGGAGTTGTCATTGATGGAAACTCAGTTCAGAAATCATATCTGGTATCCGTAGATTTGATTTACTAGAAGTTGTATTATCATTAGGCATAAGTCTGGAAGGTGGAATACAATATCCGACAGAGTTTGAGTGCATTGTGCAGATCTTGATTTTGGTTGAATAAATTTGGTTGCAGTAATAGAGGTAGATGATTTGAGGTTCAAGGAAGCTTATTATTTAATCCTGGTATCCAATTTTGATTCATGAGCGAGATTGAAGGTCCGCTAATCAATAATTTAGGAAGAGCAAATCTATTTTGATGTAACATGTGATCCATAATCTTTGGGATGATTTCAATGATTGGTTTCAAAATTGAGGAGATTGGGATAACATGTTTGAAGCTTTCTATCATCTTGTTTAGGTCCGCATATGGATTTATGGATGAATTGGGCTGACTTGTTGGTACACGCTTCATGTTGCGTGTTATGTGGCTTTTGGAAGCCGATATGATAATTGACTTATTTTGTTGATGCAGATATATAAGATCGATACATTTGAGAATTTTGGTAGATGGTATGATTATGAGGAGTCTATATGAGAGAATGTGCAAAGAGATAGAACAGTTGCAGAAGATAAATTATGCTTAACCAGAACTGCTATTTGGTATTAGTAGATATTATTATTCAGTTCAGACACTATTATAATCATTTGTAGGACAGTGAGTCCTCTGGGTTGTAGCCCTCTTTTGTATTTAAGTAGTGAGCTTTAGGCAGTGTGCCTAAATGCAAGTGCATTCCCCTTTTTTAATATTATCATACTCCTATTCAAAGTATAATAATATTGTGGGTTCAAATCCCACAGTGGTTTTTCCCTTTCCAGATTTCCATGTAAAATTTTTGGTGTTATGGTTTTGTGGTTGATTGGCTTATGTTTCTACACTTTACTTTCATTCTTATGCATTTAGTGGTTTAAGATTGATTTTAATAAACTTGTGAATTGCAGAACACGTATTCACCCCCACCCCCCCCTCTTAGTGTTCATTGATTCCAACAACCTCTTCTCATATTAATTAAATAAATTATTCAGTTTATTTAATTTAATTCACTTAACCAAATTCAAATAATTAATTAAATAAATAAATCATATTTGTTTAATTGAATACCCCTCTCACATTTAAATAAATTAATTTATTTAAAATCCCTAAATCCCATCCCTCGTATTTAAATAAATAAATATTTATTTAAATTCCTAAATCCCTCACCCACTTGCACTTTCTAGAAAATGCAAGTTGCACACTAACCCTTCTCCTAATCATGTCTAAATCCCTATTATTAGCCTAATAACCCTCGAAGTGTGTACATTCCTAAACTAAGGGATTAGAGAAGAGTTGGTTCTCAAAACATTTGAGGCTCTTACAAAGCATTAAAAACCTTTTTCCTTCATCAAACTAACCCACATGGGTCTTTGACCAACCTAACCCACCTTTAACCCTTGCATATTCCCCCAACCCTTCGTTAAAGTCTTATCCCTTAACCTAACCATCCATGGTAACCCTCATGTCCCCTCAAGCCTTAAAGGCTTTGGCCAATCTAACCCTCAAACCCTTTGCACATTCCCCCAACCTTTGGTTAAAGGCTTATCCCTTAAGTCAACCATCCATGGTAACCCTCAAGTTCTCTCAATCCTTAAAGGATTTGACCAATCTAACCCTTTTACATTTATTTACCCCTTGGAAAAAATATTTATCTATTAACCTAACCTTAATCGAACCACCCATGGTAACCATCATGTCTCTTCAAGCATTTAATACTTTGACCCTCTCCTCTCAAGCCTTCCCTTGTTGACACTTGGCAACATGTGATTAGATTGAAGGGGAGAAAATGGATTAAGGATCACCACTTCCTCAAGAAATCCTAACCCAACCTCAATCAACTCAATCCCAATGCTTCATTTGCCCATTTTCTCTATAAATAGGGCTCATCCCTTCATTGTTGAGGTCTCACACACAACAATTAACCATGCATTGTTACTTTACTTAGAATTTGAATATTTTGTAGGAAGCCCTTTGTATTATGCTTTAGTTCTTCCACTAGTTGGAATTTCTATTTAGCCTTTAATACTTCATTTGCATTATCATTCAACACTTGAAATAATCAACCATATCACATCCTCCAGTTGGCATCCCATTTTGCTAGAGCTCAAATAGAGGGCATACTCCACATAGGAGCTATTGTAAAACTGGTGTCTCAACCTTGTATTTATATGAGGTTACTATTTATAATAAGTTTTTGTTTGAGTACGAAATGGTGCATAATTCTCCCCAAAGCTTCTAGTTGGTTAGATAAACATTCCAGTAAATTGTTATCGCAAGATCATAGCTAGTTTTGAATATATTAAAGCTTTTATTTTTGGAGGGTGCGATGAAAGGTTTAAATTTAATTTTGATGAATTTAGAGGATCCAAAACACCCTAAAAAGTGGGAATAAATGGCGTAGCAATTTATGAGGTGATAGATAACTTTTCTATCTTTCCAGGGCTTGAAATGGTTCGTCAATCGGACACACGATTCACAAGTTATGGCCTACGAAAATTTGGACTCCTAAAACAGGAAATATAAAATGCATCAAACATATAAATGAGTTGTAAAAGGGAGAAACATGTGTTGATGTGTGTTTTTATATGTCATGGGGAATCTATAATGGAGATAAGGTCATCTCTACTTTATTGGGTTGTTCTTATAAGGAAGTGAAGTCGCAGAAAAACTTCCTACACTAACCTTGAGAGGAGGATAATGCAAAACTTTTTTCAGATCATTATAGCAGTTACAGAAACTTAACAGAAATAATAAAAATATCATGCATACCAAAACAAAACAACATAGTGATTTACATGGGGAAAACCCTTTTGGGAGAAAAATCCCACACTCCAAAAGTGTTGGTATTTTGGTATGGTTTTGTCATTGATGTCAACACCTACTAAAACTCTAGCACTTTGGAGAATTAGCAACATTCAATGGCAAGAAAGTGACTTATGCATAGTCACTGGTATATGGTACACCGATAGGATATAATGACCACCGGCACTTGGAATGGCATGGAAAACACTTGGTTATGTCAAAGACATTGTTTGGATACTTTGTCTTGGAGATTTGTTTATTGGTATATTCGTATTTACATATTTGCTGTTACCGGCAAATAGGTCTAGGTTATGCACCGACGTGTTTATCTTTTCCAGATCAGCACGACACGCTATGCAGATGATTTATTATTGTTGTAAATGCTTCAAGCCAACATGTTGAATCGGTTATTGCATCGGTTATTACTTTGTTTTTAAAATGATTTTATTGTAATATCTTGTAGAGCCGGCCTACTGAAATTGGTCCTAGGTTATGATATAAATGTAAGATCTTATTTGTAAGATCAATAATGGAATGCGGAAAAGAATTGTGTGAAGGTATATGCGAGATTAAGCAGATCTATACACGCAGACATCATTGGAAGGTGAAGGAAGGTTTTTGTGAAAGCATATCAGAACTACACCGGTACTGAATCCAACATATGAAGATGCTATTTTGAGCAGTACATCCTTATTGGATTTAACCATCCAATTGTAGTCAGTGTGACTCCCATTTTGTGTTTGAGCAGTGAGCTCTAGGTGCTTGGCCTTTCTGCATGTGCAGACCCCATTTGTATACACTTACTATCTATAGTAGTATCATCTGATTATGGGTAAGGTTTCCCACCATGGTTTTTCCCCTTACAGGTTTTCCACATACAAATATTGGTGTTATGTGTTGTGGATGACTTTGTCTTTTTGTTTCATGCATTAATCTATACCGGTATTGGAGTTATCTGATAAAACTATCCACTGGTAGAAAAGATTGTTTCACCGGTATTAAGTAGAAAGTTGATTAAGTTGTTTTTGGTTTAAATTTATTTGACAACTGATTCACCCCCCCTCTCAGTTGTCTCCAGGACCTAACAATTGTTATCAGAGCCTAGTCCTCTTTTGCAAAAGTTTAACAGCTTGAGGAGATCCAATGTCTACTAACTATTTTAAGAAGGACAATCCTAAACTTGATGGAACCAACTATGAAATATGGAAGATCAGAATGGAGACACATCTAAATTGCATTGGAAAGGACATCTGGGAAGTTACAAAGAATGGCTATACTGCTCCCACTTCTAGTCAGCCTAATCCACCTAACTTGACTAAAGATGAGGAAAATGATTGCAAAGAAAGAGAAGTACTTTTGAGCACATTAACAAATCAGCAAATCATGGGATTATCAGATAGATCAACTACTAAAGCTATTTGAGATGGAAACACTAAATGAAGGAGATTCCATAGTCAAAATTGCAAAAATTGAAAGCTTCTAGGTCAGGTATGAAAATCTGAAAATGGAAGAAGATGAAAGGATTTCTGCTTTTATGGAAAGAGTTAATGAAATTGTTTTAGGTATTAAATGTTGTGGAGGAACCTTAACTGAACATGAAATTGTTTCAAAAGTTTTAACAGGATTTCCACTAGCATATAAAATGAAGGTTACTGCTATAAATGAGTTAAGAACAATGCCTAATACATTTGTAACTAGAGACACATTAATTGGAAAACTTTCAGCTTTTGAAATTGAGGAATTTGGTCCTGTTGCAACTATAAAGATAGATTTAGCCTTTAAATCATCAACATCATCTGCATCATCATTTGACAAATTTGATTGGAAAGCCTTTTATACAAGAGAACTTGAAGAAAGCAGGAAAGAAAATGAATAACTTGGAGAACTTGAAGCACTATTTGCAAGGAAAATGCCTAAAGGTCCAGCTGGAAGTAAGTATAAAGGTAAAGCACCATTTAAATGTTTTAACTGTAATAAGATTGGTCATATGGCTTCAAGATGCCCTGATAGACATGCTAGACTAAGAGAAGAAGCTAGAAGGACATACAAGCCTAACCCTGAATATCAGAGATACAGATTTAAGAAGAATAAAGACAAATCTTGTTATCTTGCTGATGAAGGAGTGATTGATGACTCTCGTGAGGATCCGATAGACAATGGATTGGTTTTTGTTGCTATAACAGAAGATCAATCGACACCTACAGTCCAACCTGTAGAGTAGGCCTTAGCAGCTAAAATTGAAGTAAAGGATGAATGGATCATTGATTCAGGATGCTCACATCATATGACAGGAGATAAAGGTAAATTCTTGAACTTTCAAGAATACAATGGAGGCTTAGTGAGATTTGTAGATGACAAAGCTTGTTTGATCAAAGGTAAGGGTACAATATCTCTTGATAGTAAGCATAATACTGACAATATTTACTATGTTGAAGGTTTAAAACATAATCTTTTGAGTGTTGGTCAATTAGTTGAGAAAGGATTTCAGTTACAATTCAAAAATGGAAAATGCAAAATCATGAATAGACCTAGTTTAGAAATTGCAACTGGTAATTAGACTAGAGGTAATATCTTTCATTTGAATAATAGTGAAAAGACATGCTTGATTGCACATATTGATGAAAGTTGGCTATGGCGTAAGAGACTCTATCATGTAAACTTTGATTGCATGGTGAAAATCAGTACTACTAAGGCAGTTAGAGATTTACCTAAAATTGTCAAACCTCACAATACAGTATGTAAGGAATATCAATTTGGAAAACAAGTTAGAGCTAGTTTCAAAAGTATTCCAGAAAAATCCAATAATGCTCTTGATTTAATTCACACTGATTTATGTGGTCCATCTAGAACTAAAAGCTTACAAGGTGATAGATATTTCATGCTAATCATTGATGATTATTCTAGAATGTGTTGGGTTACTTTTCTCAGAGAAAATTCAGAAGCACTTGGAAAGTTTAAACTATTCAAAGCAATGGTTGAAAATGAAACTGGTAAGAAAATCAAATGTCTAAGATCAGATCAAGGAGGTGAATTTACATCTAAGGAATTTAATGCATTCTATGAAGTGAATGGAATCAGAAGACAACTATCAGCACCTTGGACACCACAACAAGATGGAGTTGTTGAAAGGAAAAACAAAACTATCTTGGATGCAGCTAGAAGTATGATATCAGAAGCAAACCTACCACATGTATATTGGAGAGAGGTAGTAAGTACAATGGTCTATACATTCAACAAAGTTCACATCAAAGGTGAAACCGGTAAGACCCCTCATGAACTATGGTTTGGTATTACTCCTACTCTTAAATATTTTAGAATATTTGGAAGCAAACGTTATATTAGAAGAGATGAGTATATTGGGAAATTTGATCCTAGAAGTGATGAAGGGATATTTCTTGGTTATTCATCTAAGAGTAAAGCATATAAATGTTTTAACAAAAGATTGCAGAAAATTGTTGAGAGTACAAATGTGAAGATTGATGAACAATTTAGAGGAACTTCAAGGTATATAGATTATGAACCGGCAACAAAAATTCTAACAAATGAACCTACACTGAACCCATCGGTACAGAATGAAGATTCAGTTACACCAGTATCATCTGAAAATTCCATTGTGACTAAGGAACAACAGCAAACAAACACACCTCGGTATGTAAGATTGAATCATTCTGAAGATCAGATAATTGGAAACAAGTATAAAGGAGTTATGACAAGAGGAAGATTGGCAAATGAAGAGGTATGTCTTATTTCTCAAATTGAACCAATATCAGTTAATGAGGCATGTGAAGATAAATATTGGACTAAAGCTATGGAAGAAGAATTAGAACAAATTGAGAAAAATAACACTTGGACATTAGTTCCCCGACCTAAAGATAAAAATGTAATTGGAACCAAATTCAGAAAAAAAACTTAATGAAGATGGTAAGGTTATCAGAAATAAAGCAAGACTAGTGTGTAAGGGATATTCTTAGAAAGAAGGAATTGATTATAATGAAACTTTTACACCAGTAGCTAGAATTGAGGCAGTTAGATTGTTTTTGGATTTTGCAGCACATAGGAACTACAAAGTATATCAAATGGATATTAAATGTGCATTTCTGAATGGAGATCTTGAAGAAGAAGTTTACGTTGAACAACATGATGGATTTTCTTTGACAGGTGACAAAGATATGGTTTGCAGGTTAAGGAAAGCTTTGTATGGATTGAAGCAAGCTCCAAGAGCTTGGTATGCAAGATTGGATAAGTATCTTTTGAAAATTTGTTTTTCTAAAGGTAATGCTGACAACAACTTATACTATAAAATAATTGATAATGACATCTTGGCTATAGAAGTTTTTGTTGATGATATAATCTTTGGAGGAGAAGATGGATTATGTAAAGACTTTTCTATTAAAATGCAGCAAGAATTTGAAATGTCTATGATTGGTGAAATAAGATTCTTTTTAGGATTGCATATTTCACAGACTGACAAAGGTATATTCTTAAGTCAATCCAAATAATTAAAAGAGTTACTAAAGAAATTTGGGATGGAAAACTCTAAACCGGTAAACACACCTATGACTACAAATGACAAACTATCACTAAGGGATGAATCTACACCTGTTAATCCAACTAGGTACAAATCTATGATAGGAGTTTACTATATTTGACACAAACCAGACCTGATATTATGAATGCAGTATGTATTGTTTCAATATTTCAGAGTAATCCTAGAGAAAATCATGAATCGACAGTAAAAATGATTTTCTGGTACTTACAAGGCACTATAAATCTTGGATTATGGTATCCTAGAGATGAAAGTTTTGAATTATGTGCTTACACAGATGCAAATTGGGCAAGAGATGTGGATGATAGAAAAAACACCACTGGCAGAGCATTTTTTCTTGGAAGAAGACTAGTTTCCTGGTTGAGTAAGAAACAAAGTTATACATCTTTATCAACAACAGAATCAGAATATGTTGCAGCAACAACTAACTGTACACAGGTACTATGGCTTGAACAAATGTTGAAAGATATAAAGGTAAATTGCAAGGAACCTATAACTATCTATTGTGATAACACTGTAGCAATTGATATATCTAAGAATCCAGTACTACATTCTAAAACAAAACATGTTTCCATCAAACTGAATTTTCTAAGGGAAAATGTTGAAGAAAAAGAAATAAAACTAGTTTATGTGAATACTAAAGAGCAGATTGCAGATATTTTCACTAAACCTCTGCCTAAGGAGACTTTTGAATATATTAGAGAACAGCTCCAGGTCATACCCCCACCGGTAGATACTTAGAGAGTTGATATTTGTCATCAACCGGCAGAATTAACAGCGAATTTTTTTTACTCCAGATTTGATGAGGAAGCTACTTCAAAGGAGGAGGAGTTGGTATACTAAATTGGTTGGTATTTTGTATATGAACTTGGCTTTGTTGTAACTTTGTTATTTGATGTCAAAGGGGGAGAGATTGGTATGGAAAAACATGATACAAAACATGGTACACAAGGAAACACATGTTACTCTAAGGGGGAGAGATTGAGTTTATTTATACTTTGGAAATTGTTGGTACTTTGGTATTTGACATTTCTATTTTGGAACTTTGATGGTTTTTCCATCTTGTGTTTCCATCAATACCAAAGGGGGAGATTGTTGGTATTTTGGTATGGTTTTGTCATTGATGTCAACACCTACTAAAACTCTATCACTTTGGAGAATCAACAATATTCACCGACAAGAAAGTGACTTATGCACAGTCACCGGTATATGGTACACCGGCAGGATATAATGACCACCGACACTTGGAATGGCATGGAAAACACTTGGTTATGTCGAAGACATTGTTTGGATACTTTGTCTTGGAGATTTTTTTATTGGTATATTCATATTTACATATTTGTTATTACTGGCAAATAGGTCCAGGTTATGCACCGACAGGTTTATCTTTTCCAGATCAGCATGACACGCTATGGAGATGATTTATTATTGTTGTAAATGCATCAAGCTGACATATTGAATCGGTTATTGCATCGGTTATTACTTTGTTTCTAAAATTATTTTATTGTAATATCTTGTAGAGCCGACCTACTAAAATTGGTCCTAGGTTATGACATAAATTTAAGATCTTATTTGTAAGACCAGTAGTGGAATGCGGAAAAGAATTGTGTGAAGGTATATGCGAGATTAAGTAGAGATATACATGTAGACATCATTTGAAGGTGAAGGAAGGTTTTGTGAAAGCATATCAGAACTACAACGGTATTGAATCCAGCATATGAAGATGCTATTTTGAGCAATACATCCTTATTAGATTTAACCATCCAATTGTAGTCAATGTGACTCCCATTTTGTGTTTGAGCAATGAGCTCTAGGTGCTTGGCCTTTCTGCATGTGCAGACCCCATTTGTATACACTTACTATCTATAGTAGTATCATCTGATTGTGGGTAAGGTTTCCCACCGTGGTTTTTCCCCTTACAGGGTTTCCACGTACAAATATTGGTGTTATGTTTTGTTGATGACTTTGTCTTTTTGTTTCATGCATTAATCTTTACCGGTATTGCAATTATCTGATAAAACTATCCACCGATATAAAAGACTGTTTCACTAGTATTAAGCAGAAAGTTGATTAAGTTGTTTTTGGTTTAAATTTATTTGACAACTAATTCAGCCCCCCTCTCAGTTGTCTCTGGGACCTAACAAAAAGAAGCTCAATATATTATTCAAGAATCAATAACAAATTACAATATACTTGCAGATCAAGCTCTTCATAGGAGTACCACTAATCAGAGACTTAGAGGTAACTCAATCACCATTAGAATATTACACACAACCTCTATCTCATGCACCTCATATATAGGAGATACAATACAAGAAACCATCAAATGGTATTTCAGAACATTGTGCTAAAACCGCCCAATAAAGTAGAGCCAACCCTATCTCCCTTCTAGATGCCCTATGAAGTGTTAAAACACACATAAAAAATGTGTCCCTCCCTTTTAAAGTTCATTTATGTGTCCAATACATTTTATATTTCCTATTTCAGGAGAACAAACTTCTACAGACCATAACTTGAGAACTGTGTATCCTATTGATGAATTGTTTGAAAAGTCAGAAAACTTGCGAAGTGCTCTATTGCCTCCTAAACCACTATGCCATTTATGCCCACTTTTCAGGGTGTTTTGGGGCCTCTAAAGTCCTCAAAATTAAATTTAAACCTTTACACCCCTCCAAAATGGAAACTTTAATATCTTCAAAAGTAGTTGCGATCTTGCAACGTAACTTTACCAGAATGCTTATCTACCCAACTAGAAGCTTCGAGGATAATTTTGCACCAATTCATGCTAAAAATAAAACTTACTATAAATAGTAACCTCATGTAAATGCAAGGTTGACACACCATTTTTCCCAACATTCTCCCACTTGTCGAACACCTTGCAAGAGGAAAGGGACTATCAACATAATAAATCAATTGCTAGGGGCCATGAGGCCCATAGACCCTGAACACCATATGAACTTCTCTATGCTCACAACCTTAGTTAAAGCTTCCATAACATTCACCAAATTTTCTACCTTAACTAGCTTCACCCTGCCATCTTTGGCCATATCTCTGACAAAATGATATTGAATATCAATATGTTTGGTCCGAGCATGAAATGTCGGGTTCTTAGCTAGACAAATCGCACTCTAATTGTCGCAATAAAGTGTCACTGCACCTTGTTTTATTCCAATATCTTAACACAGTCTCTTAAGACAAATGGCTTCTTTACAAGCATGAGTAGCTTCCATAAACTCCACTTTAGTAGTGGACAAAGCAACCACATCTTGTCTCTTACTCATCCAACTAATTGCACCACCAAATAAAGTAAACACATAAGCATTGGTGGATCTTTTTCTATCAATGTCACTTGCCTAGACTAAATCCGCATAACTATGAATATCAAGGAGAGTTATGTCTCCAACCAAATTACCATGATAACTCAAAGAATACTCTGAGGTATCCTTCAAATATTTGAAGACTCTTTTGATTGCATCCAGATGAACTCTTCCGAGATTAGACATATATCTAGAAAGAACTCCCACTGCTTGGGCAATGTCTGGTCTAATACAAACTATAGCATACATCAAACTTCCAACTGCACTCTAGTAAGGAACTCCACTCATGTCTTCCATCTTTGATGGGGATGTAGGATAATCTGAAGCACATAATTTTGTTCCAACTTCAAAAGGAACACATAATGGTCTACAATCTTTTATGTTGAACCTCTACAAAATTGAATTCACATACTTACTTTGGCCTAGCCATAGCTCTCTCTCTCTCTCTCTCTTCTAATTTCTATCCCAATAATGTTCTTTGTAGCACCAAGATCTTTCATTTCAAATTTAGCAGTGAGCTGAGACTTTAGTTCTTAAATCACATATTTCCCTTTACCAATGAATAACATATCATCAACATACAATGCAATGTACAGGAAATGTTTACCATCAGATTTATAATAAACACAATGTTTTTATTTAGAATGCTTAAATCCCAAACTCAACACATATGTATCAAAATTAGGGTAGCACATCCTAGGACCCTATTTTAGGCCATACAAAGATTTCTTTAATTTACAGACCAAATTGATTTTACCTTTCACTACATAGTGCTTTGACTATGTCATATAAATATCATCCTCCAAATCACCATGGAAGAAAGAATTTTTCACATCCATTTGCTCAACCTCTAAATCATAAGCAATGGCTATAGAAAGCAAAAATCTAATGGATGTCATTTTTGCAACAAGAGAAAATATCTCACCACAATCAAAACCCTCAACCTGAGAGTAGCCTTTTGCAACCAACCTTTCTTTATACTTCTCAATGCTTCCATTTGAATCAATCTTTTTCTTGAACACCCATTTGCAACCAATAGGCTTTCATCCTTCAGGAAATGGTAGAAGATCCCATGTATCATTCTTTTTTAAAGCTATCATTTCTTCTTCCATAGAAATCTTCAAGGATTCTGCAACTTTGATACCTAATGCCTCTTCTATAGATATAGGTTCATCCATATTAGTATTCAATGCAAAAATACATCACCAATCATTAGGTGAATACCTTTTAGGTGGTTGTCTATGTCTTGTAGACCTTGAAACAAGCCAAGTTGGAGGTTCTTCCTCCTCTTCTAAAGATTTAGAGTTGGATGAGCTATCCCCAACTTCTTTCCTATCAAGTGGATCAATTCAACTCTTTTAGGTGTAGAAGGGAACTGAATCACATCTTTCTATTTAGTTTGTTTTGGCTACAATGTAATAGGAGGAGACTTAATTTCTCTAAAAATAACACTTCTACTATGAATTACCTTTTGTGCAACAAGGTCCCAAAGCTTGTATCCTTTCACACCATAAATATAACTGATGAGTATACATTTCACTGTCTTGTTCTCCAACTTTGTTTGTTTCTCCTTTGACACATGCATATACCTCACAACCAAAAACTCTAAAATGTCTCAATGAAGGCTTGTGACTTGACCATGCTTCCATAGGCGTTTTATCAGCAAGATCTAATGTAGGAGACCCGTTAATCAGGTAGCAAGTAGTGGGAACAACTTCAGCCCAAAACTTTTGTTCTAGACCAACACCACTCAACATACTCCTAGCCTTCTCCATTAGTGTCCTATTCATTCTTTCTGTAACTCCATTTTGTTGTGGAGAATACAGAGTTGTCTTTTTTATCTTAATAACATAGTCTTTACATAATCTATCAAAATAATTAGAGAAAAATTCACTTCCATTATCAGTCCTCAAACATTTAATTTTCTTTCTAGTCTGCAACTCAACCATTGCTTTAAATTCTTTAAAACAATTTAAAACTTCATATTTACTCTTTAGAAAGTATACCCATGTCCTTCTACTTAAATCATCAATAAATGAAACATAATATGTGGATTTTACAATCGAAGGAACATCTACAAGACCAAACACATCAGAATGAATAAGATCCAAAACACCACAAGATTTATGAGAACTTGAGTAAAATTAAATGCGGTTTTGTTTTCCATAAATGCAATGCTCACAGAAGTCAAAATCAAGATTACAATCATTCAAACCTTCAACAAGGTTTTTATTTTTCAAGGTCCTCAAACCCTTTTCTCCAATGTGGCCAAGTCTCTGGTGTCACAACATAGTCTTCTCTGTAGGTAACTTTTCTTCAAAAGAAAGAGAACCCTTAGGTACCCAAAAGCCATGTCCATCCACTGAAGGTGAAAACCTTTAATCTTTTGATGGAGATCCATAAATTTAATTTTTACAAAAGTGATTACACTCAACTATGTATGCCTCTACCTTATACAAAGTGTCGAACCTAACACCTCTAGCAATCACCATAACACCCTTAATCATCTTACATCCTACATCAAGAAAGACTACCTGCACACCCGCATCTATTAGTTTGCTCATAGATAATAAATTTCATTTTAAACTAGAGATATGGAACACGCCGCTAATCCTTTTTATTCTACTATCGAGAAATTTGATCCTAACTTTACCTTGATCTACAATGTCTAAATGTGAATCATCACCCAAGTACACCTTGCCTCTATTAAATTCTTCATATTCAGAAAAGTAATCTTTATTGAAAGTCATATGGAAATACGCCCTTGAGTCAATTAACCATGTGTCATTACCTACAGGAGTAGCAAAGCTGGAATGAATGCATCACCATCTTCCTTCTCAAGCTCAAAATTAGAATCAAATTTCTTATTTTTCTTTTTTTCTTCTTCTTTTTTTCTTTGTAGTACTTACATATTTGACCTGGTTTATCGCAATTCCAGCATATGACTTTGGATTTTCTAGGAGATTTGGAGCTGCCTTTGGATTTGGACTTATTGTGCTTCTCATTCTTCTTGCCTTTTTCCTTAGGTCTTCCACGAATAGTTAGGGATTCCTTCCAATGGATGGACACCTTCCTTTGCATCTCTTCACCAAGCAGGGCACCCACCACATCTTCAGACATTAAAACAACAAAAGTACTACCAATAGCCATAACAAGAGAATCCCATGAATGAGGCAAAGAAAAAAGCAAGATCTGCCATTTCTCCTCTTCGTCCATCTTAACACTAATAGATACTAATTGAGTCACCAACATATTAAATGCTTCTACGTGGTCTGCAATTCTTCCACCCTCTTCCATCTTCAAATAATATAATTTCTTCCTCAAGAAAATATTATTTAATAAGGATTTTTTTTGATACATTTCACCAAGATTAGTCCATAACTTCTTTGCAGTGTTCTCTTCATGGACATTGATTAAAATAGAGTCTGTTAGACACAATCTGATTAGGCCCTTAGTTTTTTGATCCATAACATCATATTGAGCAACCGTAGTAGATCTATAGGTTTTGAGACATTCACATCAACAACATCCCACAAATCTCAATATATTAGCATATCTTCCTTCTTCAGCTTCCACATCTCAAAATTACTACCATTAAATATATCCACCTCTATTCTCCCTGATGATCTTGCCATCTGAAAATTCCTGCAACAAGATCAAAAAGTGTCTTCTACACAATCTCCCACTCCAATCTAGATTAGTTCAAAAAACCCAACAACCCATAACTGAAACAAAAGGTGATCAGGCTTTGATACCACTTATAAGGAAGTTAAATAGAAGAACAACTTCCTATAGTAATCTTGAGAGGGGGATAATGCAAAAAAAAATTAGATCATTATAGCAATTACAAAAAATTAATAGAAATAATCAAAATAATCATGCATACCACAACACAACAACACAATGATTTACATGGAGAAAACCCTTTCAGGAGAAAAATCCCACACTCCAAAAGTAGCTCAATATATTATTCAGTAATCAGTAGCAGATTACAATATACTTGCAGAACAAGATCTTCGCAGGAGTACCATTAATCAGAGACTCAGAGGTAACCTAATCGTCATAATACTCTTACACACAAACTCTATCTCACGCGCCTCATATATAGGTGATACAATACAAAAAAATGTCAAACTGTATTACAAAACTATGGGCCAAAACCACCCAATAAAGTAGATCTAACCTTATCTCCCTTCTAGATGCCCTATGACATGTTAAAACACACATCAACATATGTCCTTCACTTTTACAACGTGTTTATGTTTCTAATACATTTTATATTTCCTATTTCAGGAGTACAAACTTTTGAAGGCCATAAATTAAGAACCGTGTGTCTTATTGACAAACCATTTGAAGCATCAGAAAGATTATGAAGTTCTCTATTACCTCATAAATATCTATGCCATTTATGCCCTTTTTTCAAGGCTTTTTGGGGCTTCTAAAGTCCTCAAAATTAAATTTAAACCTTTCATCACACCCTTCCAAAATAGAAACTTTAGTATCTTCATAGCTAGCTGCGATCTTGTGACATAACTTTACCACAATGCTTATCAAGACAACCAGAAGCTTTGGGAATAATTTCACACCATTTCGTCCTCAAACAAAAACTTACTATAAATAGTAACCTCATGTAAATGAAAGGTTGAGACACCATTTTTCCCAACATTTTTAGCCCATGTTTTGTTAATATTGTTTGATGGTTTCTTGTATTATATATCTTATATATGAGGTGTGTGAGATAGAGGTTGTGTGTAAGATTTTTATGGTGATTGAGTTACCTCTGAGTCTCTGATTAGTGGTACTCCTGTGAAGAGCTTTCTATGCAAGTATATTCTAATTAGTTATTCATTGTTGAATAATATATTGAGCTGCTTTTGGAGTGGAATTTTTTTCCTGAAAGGGTTTTGCCCACGTAAATCACTGTGTTACTATGTTGTGGTATCCACGATATTTTGTTTATTTTTGTTATTTTTTTATAATTGTTGTAATGATTTGTAAAATTTTTGCATTACCCTCCTCTCAAGATTAGTGTAGGAAGTTGTTTCGCTACTTAACTTCCTTACAAGTGGTATCAGAGCCTAGTCACCTTTGGTTTCATCTGTGGGTTGTTGTTTTGAAGTCTGAAAAATGTGGTGGGTTCCCTACTTGGTGAATAGATATGGAGGAAGGTATCAATTAGTTCGAAGGAAGCCCTAACTATTTGTGGAAGACCTAAGGAAAAAGGCAAGAAGACTGACAAGCGCAACAAGTCCAAATCTAAAGGGAGATCAAAATCTCCTGAAAAGTCCAAAGTCATTTACTAGAATTGAGGTAATTCAAGTCACATCTATAAGGACTATAAAGAATAAAAGAAGAAGTTTGATTATGATCTTGAGTCTGATAAGGAGGATGGTGATGCATTTATTGCAACCTTGGCTACTCATGCTGGTAATGATGCATGGTTAATTGACTCAGGTGCATCTTTTCATATGACTTCCAATAGAGATTGGTTTTCTAAATATGAATAATTTAATGGAGGTAAGGTGTACTTGGGTGATGATTCATATTTAGACATTCTTGGTTGAGGTAAAGTTAGAATAAGATTTCCTAATGGTATAATAAAAAATATTAGTGTTGTGTTGCATATCCCTGGTTTAAAATGAAATTATTATTTTTGAGCAAACTAATAGATGCAGGTATGCAGGTAGTCTTTTTTGATGCAAAATGTAAGATGATTAATGGTGTTATGGTGATTGCTAGAGGTGTCAAGTTGGAAAATTTTTATAAGATAGAGGCATACACTATTGAGTATAGTAGCACTTCTGTAAAAAGTAAATATGTGGATACTCCATCAAAATATTTGAGGGTTTCACCTTCAACAGATGGACATGGCTTTTGATGATATGATGAATCAATAATGATCCAGACAACTACTGAGAAGTGGGGGGTTGAGTCAGTAGATAGAAAACAAACTAAACTTTCACCAAACTCAAACCCAACTCATAAATCAATCACTGAAATAACCAGCTTAAACACGGAACTATAAACTGCAATTGCACTGTCAAGTTGACCGATTGATTGGAATACCAATATAAAAGTGTAATAAATCTGAAACTATCAAACCATTTAACCAAAACATAAAAACACTTTACTAACAATAGTAATAGCACATTCCAAATCACTTCTGGTCATCTTAATATTAGGATAACCGGTGAACAACTGAGAGGGGGGGTGAATCAGTTGTTAACAAATTATATCAATTAATCCACCTAATAACCTTTAACCAGATTAAGTACTGGTAAATAATACAACTTAACAATTAAACATATAATCAACACAATGTAACCATACTATATAACACCATGATTTGTATGTGGAAAACCCAGAAAGGGAAAAACCACGGTGGGAAGTCTACCTATAGTTAGATGATACTTCTGTAGAAAGTATGTGATACAATGAGGGGCCTACACATGTAAGAAGGCACACTACCTAGAGCTTACTACTCATTACAAAAGAGTCTCACTAACTACACAGAGGTTATAACCACCTCAAGATAAATGGACAACAATCCAGAATAATGAACTACCAAAGATAGCATCTACCAGGTCTAATTACAGTCTCGGTTAAGCTTAATGTTGGAGGCCTTTGACCTCTTCCTTAATCCCAATTCGATCACCTATGATCTACAAAATCTCCTTCGCATATGATACAACATTCCAAGACCACGAATAAATTTTCACATTTTCATCCTATATTCTTTAATGAGATCTTACATCATTTTATACCAACCCTAAGGCCTAAACAAATTAGGTCGGCCACCTAAACAATATTATAATAAGATCATTATATAAATCCATATTACAATGATATGCCATGTCGGCTTAAGACCAAAACAACAATAACCAATCCATAGAACATCCTGAACCATCTCGATAACGTGTAGAGTACACGTTAAGATGATACTAGTCCATAACCTAGATAGGCACCAGACCTATTCTAGGTCCACCACGCCAAAGCATTGTATTCAAGCAGTTGAAGCATGATCAAAGAACATCTTCAACATCCTAAAATCCATGTAGAAGTCGCACCAACACCACTTATGCATCCTATCAAGATTCCTTAGTAAAAGCTTCCCTAGTAAAACCTTAAACCAATGTCGATAAAGCTTTAAAAGAGTGTATGATAGCATCTTATTACCAAGCCAATACCAACTAACCAAAACATGCTCAAGGAACATGTAACACATAAAATTAAACATACTTCATTGATCCAAACATGTCAGAAGAGTTCAACAGATAGTCTCTTCTGTCGGTAACACTAGATCTTCTAACGGTAACCAAAAAATGTTTGTTTGGTAACCAACCATAACAACTAGTGTTGACATCAATGACAAAACATCAATGCAATACATAATCAATTCATCCATAATGCCAACAATCTCCCCCTTTGGCATTGATGGAAACACTAGATGTAAAAAACATCTAAGTACCAAGAAATGCAAAACAAGTCTCCCCTGTGGAAGACAACCAACAATCTCCTAAATATCAGTAACTCTCCCCCTGTGAATGATATCTCTGAATTTATTTTTCACATCACTATCTCTCACCCTTTGACATCAATTCTATAAATAGGAAAAAAATATCAAAGCAATAATATAAACCTCTGAATCTCAAAGCTAACTACCCCCCCTGAGTAGTAGCACCACTCATTAGTGTCAGAATGAATAATGTCTCTGATAATGCATGTCGAACTGATGACAAACTGTATCAATCAAGTCTCTATCAGAGGGGTAGAAATAGCTAACCTGTCTCTCAAATACTCAAATGATTCCTTAGACAACGATTTAGTGAATATATCTGCAATTTGTTCTTTAGTGTTCACATAAACCAATTTAACTTCCTTTCCTTCTACCTTGTCCTTTAGAAAGTTATACTTTATTGATATATGCTTAGTCTTAGAGTGAAATACCAGATTCTTAGACATGTCAATAGCTATTGAGTTATCATAGTAGATAACTACTAGTTCACTACATTTTACCCTGATATCCTTCAACAATCGCCTCATCCACAAGACTTGAGTGCAATTAGTTGTTGTTGCAACATACTCAGCTTCTATAGTAGATAAAGAAGTGCATGATTGTTTTTGCTGATCTATGAAATCAGTTTCTTTCCAAGAAAGAAAGCTCCACCAGAAGTGCTCTTCCTATCATCAGTATCTCTTGCCCAATCTGAGTCAGTATATGCACATAAAGTGAAATCATCATTTTTAGACTACCATAAGCCATATTTTGTTGTTCCTTGAAAATACTGTAATATCCTCTTTACTGCACATTCATGATATTCTTTAGGATTACTTTGATATCTTGAAACAATACTTATTGCATTCATAAGATCCGGTCTAGTCTGAGTCAAATTTAAAAAACGACCAATCTTAGACTTATACCTTGTCGGATTTAACGGTATAGAAGTATCTTTGATAGATAATTTCTCACTTGTCACCATAGGAGTACTTACCGGTTTGGAATTATCCATACCAAACTTCATCAACAATTCCCTCAGATACTTAGTTTGATAGATAAAAATGCCTTTGTCATTTTGAGTAATCTACAAACCTAAGAAAAATTTCATCTCACCAATCATGGACATTTCAAATTTATTCTTCATATTGTTAGCAAATCCCATGCAGAATTTATCTTCTCCTCCAAAAATGATATCATCAACAAATACTTCAATAATCAGAATATCATCATTAGTGATCTTATAATATAAATTACTATCAGCACTGCCTTTAGTAAAACCAAGCTTCAAAAGATATTTATCCAACCTTGCATACAAGGCTCTAGGAGCTTGTTTCAATCCATATAAAGCTTTCTTCAATATGCAAATCGTATATTTATTATCTGTTAGTGAAAATCCATTAGGTTGCTCAATGTATACTTCTTCCTCAAGTTCACCATTCAAAAATGCATATTTAACATCCATTTGATAAACCTTATATTTCTTATAAGCTACATAGTCAAGAAATAGTCTAACAACTTCAATTCTAGCTACAGGTGAAAATGTCTCACCATAATCAATTCCTTCCATTTGAGAATATCCTTTAAAAACCAATCTAGCCTTGTTTCTTACAACTTGACCATCCTCATTCAGTTTATTCCTAAAAACCCATTTACTTCCACTAACATTCTTATTTATAGGCCGAGGAACTAAAGTCCAAGTTTCATTATTCTCTATCTAATCTAATTAATCTTCCATATCCTTTAACCAATGTTTATCCTTACAAGATTCAATAATAGATGCTGGTTCAATTTGAGAAATAAGACATACCTCTTCATTTGCCAATCTTCTTCTTGTCATAACTCCCTTGTTCCTATCTTCAATGATTTGATCTTTAGAATGATTTAATGTTACATACCTTGGTGTCTTCTGAACTTCAGGTTCACTACTTTGATCATCAGTCATAGTTGAATTTTTTGATTGTGTCGATGTAACTGTGTCAATTTCCTATACCGGTTGAGGCATTTCTAGTTTAGTTATGATCATTTCCACTATCGGTTCCGTGTCATATGATATAGAATTATTTATGTACTACTCATCCACTTTCACATTAGCACTCTCCACAATTCTCTACAATCTTTTGTTATAACATCTATATGCTTTGCTTTGAATTGAATAATAAAGAAATATCCCTTCATCACATCTAGGATCAAACTTTCCAATTGAATCATCTCTTTTGATATAGCATTTAATTCCAAAAATTTTGAAATATTTAATAGTAGGTGTATATCCAAACCATAATTCATAAAGGGTCTTACTGGTTTCACCTTTGATGTGAACTCTGTTGAATGTATAGACTATTGTACTCACTGCTTCTCTCGAGTAGATGTGAGGAAATTTGGCTTCCATCATCATAGATCTTGCTACATCCAAAATGGTTATGTTCTTTCTTTCCACTACTTCATTCTACTGAGGAGTTTGAGGTGCAGATAATTGTTAAATTCATGAGAAGTGAACTCACCACCTTGATATGATCTTAGACATTTGATTTTCAATCAATTTTTGTTTCAAATTTTGCTTTAAAGATCTTGAATTTCTCAAAGGCTTCAGACTTCTCCCTAAGAAAATTCACCCACATCATTGTAGAATAGTCATCAATAATCAACATGAAATACTCATCACCTTGAAAGCTTCTAGTCCTTGCTGGACCACATAAGTTAGTGTGAATCAAATAAATTACATCATTAGATTTATCATGTATGCTCTTAAAATAAGTTATAACTTGCTTTCCCAATTGACATTCCTTACATACCAGATTATGAGGCTTCATAATTTTAAGTATATCTCTAACTGCCTTAGCTGAATTGATCTTAACAATGCAATCAAAATTAACATAACACAACCTCTTATGCCATAACCAAATCTCATCAATATGAGAAATAAAACATGTCTTATTACCAGTGTTCAATTGAAAGATATTACCTCCATTCTGAGTATCGGTTGCAATCTCCAAACCAGTCTTGTTAATGATTTTGCATTTTCTATCTTTAAACTGAAGTTGGAAACCCTTGTCCACTAATTGACCAACACTTAAAAGATTATGCTTTAAACCTTCTACATAATAGACATTGTCAGTATTATGCTTACCATCCAAAGAAATAGTACCTCTACCTTTGATCATACATGCTTTGTCATCTCCAAATTTGACTTGACCGCAATTGTATTCTAGCAAGGACAAAAAAAATCCTTTATCTCCAGTCATATGATGTGAGAATCCACTATCAATTATCCATTCATCCTTATCTTCAACTTTTGTTGTTAGGGCCTTTTCTTCATTTATGATAGCCAGTTCTGGTTCATCTTCCTTTAAAGTATAGAACACCCATTCCTTTCCATTGTTGGATCCACTAGCAAAGTCTTCTGACGGTTCATCCCCAGAGTCATCACTTACTCCTTCCTCATTTGTAATGTAGCATTGTTTACTTTTCTTGAATCTATATGTATTCTGGTTAGGCTTAAATGATTTCTTATCTCTTTCCTCAAATCTTGCACTCCTTTCAGGACATCTAGATGCAAAATGACCAATCTTATTACATGCAAAACATTTAAAAGATGCTTTTCCTTCATACTTACTTCCTGTCGGACCTTGACATACTATTCTTGCAAATAAGGCTTCAAGTTTCTCAAATTCTTCATCTTCTTTCCTCATGTCTTCCAATTCTTTTGCATATAGGACTTTCCATTCACTTTTCCTGGTCAATGATGATGATGGTGCATGAAAAATAGGTTTAGACTTTACAGCTCCAAAAGATCCAAATTCTTCGAGCTCAAAAGCAGATAATTTCCCAAACAGAACGTCTCTGTTAACTAAAGAGTTAGCCATTGTCCTCAACTCATTAATTGCAGTTGCCTGCATCTTCTAAGTTGGTGGAAGGGCTCTCAAGAATTTGGAAACTATTTCATCTTCACTCAGAAATCCTCCAGAACATTGAATTCCCATAACAATTTCATTTACTCTTTCCATAAACACAACAATTCTTTCATTGTCTTCCATCTTTAAGTTTTCATATCTTACCCGATAACCATCAAGTTTAGCAATTATCACAGTAGGATCACCTTCATTCATAGCTTTCAATTTGTCCCACATAACCTTAGCTAATAATTTATTAGTCAATCCCATGATCTACTGATCAGTAAGTGCACACAAGAGGGCTTCTCTAGCTCTGCAAACATTTTCAATATTCTTATCCAAGTCTGCAGGAGAAGGATTACCAGATGCTGGATCATAAGGTGTGTATCCTTTCTTAGTGATCTCCCAAATATCCTTGCCAAGACATCTAAGATGAGTCTCCATTCAAATTTTCCATATCCCATAATTTGTTCCATCAAGCTTAGTGATTTCTCTTCTTAAAATAGTTGCCAGTGGATTTGAAGTGTTAGCTGCCATAAGATCTACATCAAGTAGTTAAGCTTCTGCAAAAGAGGACCAAAGCTCTGATACCAATTGTTAGAATAACCAATGAACAACTGAGAGGGGTGGTGGGTGTATCAGTTGTTAATAGATTATACCAATTAATCCACCTAATAACCTTTAACTAGATTAAGTACCAGTAAAGCAGAAATAGATATCGGTAAACAATACAACTTAACAATTAAACAGATAATCAGCATAATGCAACCATACCATATAACACTATGATTTGTACGTGGAAAACCCAAGAAGTGAAAAACCACAATGGGAAGCCTACCCACATCCAGATGATACTTTTGCAAAAAGTATGTGATATAATGAGGGGCCTGCACATGCAAGAAGGCACACTACCTAGAGCAAACTGCTCATTACAAAAGAGTTTCACTGACTACAGAGAGGTTATAACCACCTCAAGATAAATGGACAACAATCTAGAATAATGAACTGCCAAAGATAGCATATACCAGGCCTGATTACAGTCCCAGTTAAGCTCAATATCAAAGGCCTTTGATCTCTTCCTTAATCCCAATTCGATCACCTATGATTGACCAAATCTCCTTCGCATATGATATTGCATTCCAAGACCACAAATATCTTTTCACATTTTCATCCTATATTCTTTAATGAGATCTTACATCATTTTATACCAACCCTAAGGCCTAAACCAATTAGGTCAGCCACCTAAAAGATATTACAATAAGATCATTACATAAATTCATATTACAATGATATGCCATGTCGTCTTAAGACCAAAACAATAATAACCAATCCATAGAACATCCCAAAATATCTCGGTAACATGTAGAGTACACGTTAACTTGATACCGGTCCATAAACTAGATAGGCACCAGACCTATTCTAGGTCAACCACGCCAAAGCATTGTCTTCAATTAGTTGACACATGATCAAAGAACATATTCAGCATCCTGAAATCCATGTAGAAGCCGCACCAACACCACTTATGCATCCTGTCAAGATTCCTCAGTAAAAGCTCTGCTGGTAAAACCTTAAACCAATGTTGATAAAGGTTTACAATAGTATATGATAGCATCCAATTACCAAGTCAATACCAACTGACCAAAACATATTCAAAAAAACATGTAACACATAAAATCAAACATACTTGATTGATCCAAACATGTCGGAAGTGTTCAACAAATAGTATCTTCTATCAGTAACACTAGATCTTCTACCGGTAACTAAAACTTGTTTGTCGATAACCAACCATAACAACTAGTTTTGATATCAATGACAAAACATCAATGCAACAAATAATCAATTCATCTATAATTACAACACTTAACACATCTACGTGGCTTTACCAGTTAAACATATTAACCATATCAAAACATAACCACAAAAACCATTCACCACTGGACACAATGATTTTTTACGTGGAAACCCAAATGGGAAAAACCACGGTGGGGATGCTTACCCACAAGTATTTTGAACTCTTCCAAAGTTCCCCCTGTTAGGAGCCAAGCCTTGTTAGAAGCTTTACAAAAATCACCTGTTAGGAACAAATTTGGTTAAAGACCACCTGATTAAGGGATTGACTACAATACCATGTTAAAGGCAATACCCTATTAGGAGTAACCTCGATGGAGGATTTCAAATCCAAGCTAATGGATCACCTGGTTAGAGTATTTAGAAAGCACCAAGCCTGTTAAATCTTACCTGGTTAAGGGATTTAACTATTATAATTGTTAGAGAACAACAAGGTTTTTATTGATCTAGTAATAGCACTACTCTACTTGATCAGATCCTACTCATGCTCCTATCTGCCTTCAAAACATTCTACAGATACTCCTTCTAGTTTGACAATCAATCACATTGACAATTAACCAAAATTGCCAACACTAATACAAAACAACTCATCGACCTTATAAGAAAAACAATAGGTCGGTAACACATCACAAAACCTAAGATCTCATAGAGATTACAAATAAATTGGTTCAAACATGATGTTGAGATTACCTAGCAATCATCTGCACATTTTCCTAGACAACCTCGACCACTCTTAGATCACCGCACATTGAATTCTGTAACTCATCACGCAGTTTCCACTTCATGCAATGTACTCGCTCATTCCCAAGATAAAACAGTTATCTCTACGCACCAAAAACCACTTTAAAACTCATCACGTGCATCATGTATATGTGGACTAATCATCTCTAATCACCATTTGATCATAGATCAAAACAACCAATTCACCAAGCTCCATCGATTAGGGTTTGGCATATCAACAAGTAAGGGTTACCGGTTGATCTCTCTGCTACAATAGTAATATCGGTTTCCTTCACTGCTCAACTACTGGTTGCATTACTGCATCACTACCGCTTGCAATACAACTCCATTACTGGTTACATTTGACATCAATGACAACACTTATACTTCATTAATAAAATCTTCATGCAATGCCAACAACTTTTGGGTACCTAAGGGCGCTCTTTCTTTTTAATCAAATTTACCTACAAAAAAGACTATGTTATGGCACCAGAGGCTTGGCCACATTGGAGAAAATGGTCTAAGGACCTTGAAAAATAAAAATCTTGTTGAAGGTTTGAATGATTGTAATCTTGAATTTGATTTCTATGAGCATTCCATTTATGGAAAATAAAACCGCATTCAGTTTTACTCGAGTTCTCATAAATATTGTGGTGTTTTGGATCTTATTCATTCTAATGTGTTTGGTATTGTAGATATTTTTTCTATTGGAAAATCCACATATTATGTTTCATTTATTGATGATTTTAGTAGAAGTACATGGCTATACATTCTAAAGAGTAAATCTGAAGTTTTCAGTTGTTATAAAGAATTTGAAGCAAAGGTTGAGTTGCAGACTAGAAAAAAAATTAAATGTTTGAGGACTGATAATTTTAGTGAATTTTTCTCTAATGATTTTGATAGATTATGTAAAGACCATGGCATTAATAGAAAAAAGAGAGCTCTACATTCTCCATAGTAGAATGGAGTTATAGAAAGACTGAACATGACACTGATGGAGAAGGCTAGGAGTATGTTGAGTAGTGCTATTCTAGAACAAAAATTTTGTGTTGAAGCTCTTGCCACTACTTGCTACCTGATTAACAGGTGTCCTACATCAGCTCTTGTTGATAAAATGCATATGGAAGCATGGTCAAGTCACAAGCCATCATTGATACATCTTAGAGTTTTTGGTTATGAGGCATATGCACGTGCCAAAGGAGAAGCGAACAAAGTTGGAAAATAAGGCTATGAAATGCATCTTCATCAATTACAGTTATGGTGTGAAAGGATACAAGCTTTGGGACCCTGTTGCACAAAAGATAATTCATAGTAGCAATGTTATTTTTAGAGAAATTAAGTCTCCTTCAGTTACATTGCAGCTAAAACAAACTAAATAGGAATATGTGATTCAATACCCTTCTACGCCTGAAAGAGTTGAATCGAGACCACTTGATAGGTAAGAAGTTGAGTAGAGTTCATCTAGCTTTGAATCTTCAGAAGAGGAGGAAGAACCTCCAACTCAGCTTGTTCAAAGTTCTACAAGACATAGACAACCACTTGAAAGGTATTCACTTGATGATTAGAGATATATGTTTTCTTTGAATACTAACATGGATGAACCTAGATCTATAGAAGAGGCATTAGGTATGAATGATGCAAAATCCTGGAAGATTATTATGGAAGAATAAATGGTAGCTTTGAAAAAGAAAGATACATGGGATCGTGTACCATTTCCTGAAGGACAGAAGCCTATTGGTTGTAAATGGGTGTTCAAGAAAAAGATTAGTTTAGATGGAAGCATCTAGAAGTATAAAACAAGGTTGGTTTCAAAAGGCTACTCACAATTTGAGGGTGTTGATTATGGTGAGACATTTTCCCTTGTTGCAAAAATGGCATCCATTAGATTTATCTTTCTATTGTTTTTTCTTATGATTTAGAGGTTGAGAAAATGGTTGTGAAAACTGCTTTCCTTCATGGTGATTTGGAGGAGGATATTTATATGACATAGCCAAAGCACTATGTAGTGAAAGGTAAAAGTAATTTGATCTGTAAATTGAAGAAATATTTGTATGGCCTCAAATAGAGTCCTAGGATGTTGTACCACAATTTTGATACACATGTGTTGAGTTTGGGATTTGAGCGTTCTAAATCAGATCATTGTGTTTAATACAAATTTGATGGTGATCATTTTCTTGTACATTACATTATATGTTGATGATATGTTATACATTGGTAAAGTGAAAGGTATGATTTCAGAGCTAAAGTGACAACTTCATGCTAAATTTGAAATGAATGATCTTTGTGCAGTGAAACACATTCTTAGGATGAAAATTAGAATAAATAGAGTGAACAGAAAGCTATGGCTAGACTAGAGTAAGCATATGAATTCAGTATTACAGAGGTTGAACATGCAGGATTGTAGACCATTATGTGTTCCCTTCATAGTTGGAATGAAATTATCTATTTCAGATTGTCATACATCTCCATCAGAGATGGAAGACATGAGAAGAGTGCCTTACCAGAATGCAGTTAGAAGTTTTATTTATGCTATGGTCTGTACTAGAGCAGACATTGCCCAAGCAATGGGAGTTCTTTCTAGATATATGTCTAATCCTGGTAGAGTTCATTGAGATGTAGTTAAAAGAGTCTTCAAATATTTGAAGGGTACCTCAGAGTGTTCTTTGTGTTATCATGGTAATTTGGTTAGAGACATGACTTCCCTTGATATTCATGGTTATGTGGATTCATACTAGGAAGGTGATGCTAATAGTAGAAGATCCACCAGTGCTTATGTATTTACTTTATTTGGTGGTTCAATTAGTTGGATGAGTAAGCGACAGGCTATGGTCATTTTGTCCACTACAGAAGAAGAGAATATGGTGGCTACTCATTCTTTTAAAGAAGTCATTTGGCTTAAGAGACTATATTTAGATATTGAAATAAAACAAGGTGCAGTGACAATTTATTGTGGCAGTTAGAATGCGGTCTGCCTAGCTAATAACCCAACATTTCATACTCAGACCAAGCACATTGATGTTCAGTATCATTTTGTCAGAGACATGGTTGAAGATGCCAGGTTCAAGTTGGTTAAGGTGGAGACTTTGATGAATGTTGCAGATTATTTAACTTAGGCTATGAGCACAAAGAAGTTCAGATGGTGTCTGGAGTCTATGGGCCTCATGGCCCCTAGCAATTAATTTATTCTATTGATACTCCCTTTGGTCTTGCAAGGTGTTCGACAAGTGGGAGAATGTTGGGAAAATGGCGTCTCAACCTTGCATTTATATGAGGTTACTATTTATAGTAAGTTTTTGTTTGAGCATGAAATAGTGTGAAATTCTCCCCAAAGCTTCTAGTTGGCTATATAAGCATGCCGTTAAATTTTTGTGGCAAGACCATAGCTATTTTTGAAGATATTAAAGTTTCAATTTTTTGAGGGTGCGATGAAAGGTTTAAATTTAATTTTGAGCATTTTAGAGGCTCTAAAATACCTTGAAAAGTGGGCGTAAATGACCTAGTGGTTTATAAGGTGATAGAGCACTTTGCAAGCTTTTCGGTTCTTCAAACGATTCGTCAATCGAACACATAGTTCACAAGTTATGACCTCCAGAAGTTTGGACTCCTAAAATAGGAAATATAAAATGTATCAGACACATAAATGAGTTGTAAAAGGGAGGAACACATGTTGATGTGTGTTTTGACATGCCATAGGGAATCTAGAATGGAGATAAGGTCGGCTTTACTTTATTGGGTAGTTTTAGCCCATGGTTTTGTAATATCGTTTCATTGTTTCTTGTATTGTATCTCCTATATATTAGGTGTGTGAGATAGAGGTTGTGTGTAAGAGTCTTATGGCTATTGAGTTACCTCTAAGTCTCTGATTAGTGGTACTATTGTGAAGAGCTTTCTTTGTAAGTATATTTTAATTTGTTATTGATTGTTGAATAATATATTGAGCTTCTTTTGGAGTCTGGGATTTTTCTCTCGAAAGGGTTTTCCCCATGTAAATCATTGTGTTACAGTGTTGTGGTATGCATTATATTTTGTTTATTTCTGTTAACTTTTTGTAACTGTTGTAATGATCTGTAAAATAACATCATGGGGAAGTATCAAATTGATTTTTTTTATTTCCTAGCTATATTCTTGTTTACTAATCTTTTATGGATATGTTTTGAAAAGGTTTGAGTTCATTACGTTTATGGTTGAGTGTGTTATTTAGATGATCTCATATTGGTTTTCCACTAATCCCCATTTTCATTACATCATATTGTAGACACCTAAAATTGTCCAGTCTAATTAAATAAATATTTTATTTATTTAATTATCTAAGCCTAATTCTTCTATTAATTAAATAAATCTTTATTTATTTAATTAATTCATTTATCCTCTTCTAGCCTTATTTCTCATTTAAATAAATACATTTATTTATTTAAATTATCCTTTTCCTAAATTAAATAAATATCTTATTTATTTAATTGATCTCACTTCTTCTATTAATTAAATAAATCTTTATTTATTTAATTAATTCATTAGCTTTTTCTACCCATGACACATGTCATTCATCTCTTAATTCATACACTACCTACCCCTTTCATTATTTTATTATTTCTTTTACCTACCCTCTAATCATAGCCGACCTCCTTTTACACCTCTCAATCTTATCCCTCCATTTCATATAGTGTCTTCTATATAAGGAGATGCTTCCTTCATTATCAAACCCTAATCACTCAGCCTAATCATTCATGCTAATCATCTTGTATGCAATTCACTACACTACGATCCTACTTGCAACCACATTTCGTTCTTTGTTGAGCTCTTATGCATATAAAATCTGAGAGCAAATATATCAAGCAAGATCAATGGAGATAGGAAGAATGGAGATCAAAACCCTATTGGACATGTGATGGTATAATCTTTGTGATTTCATGTGATTTGCATTGTCTTAGGTAATCTTCATATGTTATGGTGGATCTTTGTTGATTGTTAGGCTAGGGTTTTGTGGTTGAATTCATTTAGCCTTTCAATATTATTATTATTGTTATACATTTTCACCATATACATTTTGGCATGCCTGGTGGGACATGGATTTTTGTTAGATCTGTATTTTTTTCATATTTTCTAACCCTATATTGCTATTTTGTAAAACAATTTGGAGAATAACCTTGTGCAGCTAGGGTTTTGGACACAAAATCAAGATCGTGGAGAGATTCGATCATATCTCACAAACGGATAGGAAATTTTACACCAAATTTTTTTTGTAGGTTGAAGAAAGTATCAGGAGCTCTCAATCCAAAATTCAGAATTTTTGAAGTACATTTTCATTTTCTATTAATTTTTTATGATTTTTCATAAAAAATTAATTTTGAGAGCAAATGAGAGAATTTTTCGGATTTTCTTATATTTTTGGAAATCTCTCATAATTATACAAAATATTTCCCTAAAAATTGGATCTTTAAAAATTAGGGTTTTTCCTTATTTTGATCAGATCTCACAAACAGCTTTGAATTTTGACATCAAACTTTTTGTGCAGGTCAGGAAAAGTATTAGAAAAATTCAGTAAAAATTTTATATTTTTTGGATCGATTTTGCATTTTATATGAATTTTTTATGATTTTTCAAAAAAAATTAATTTTGAGAGAAAATTAGCGAATTTTTCAGATTTTCTTACATTTTTGGAAATCTCTCAAAATTATACACAGGATCTATTCTTTGTGATTTTAAATTTGAAGCAAAATCGTTCCTCAAAAATTAGATCTTTGAAAATTAGGGTTTTGCATTATTTTATTCATATCTCACAAATTGCTTGGATTTGTTGTAGAAAATTTTTTTGTGCAGGTTTGGAAGACCATCAAGACTCTCCAGTAAAAATTTCAGATTTTTTGGATCGATTTTGCGTTTTATATGAATTTTTTATGATTTTTCATAAAAAATTAATTTTTGGAGCAAATTAGCAATTTTTTTGGATTTTCTTACATTTCTGGAAATCTCTTGAAATTTTACAGGTGGTCTTTTTTTATGATGAATTAGATCTTTGAATTGGTTAACAAAACGCATTGTTGAAGGCCCCTATTTCACAAAGTCTTTTGGATCTAAAATTTACCTAACTTGTGTGCTTGCAGGAAGGGGTGATTATTTCAAACAATCCAAACTACTAATAAATCTTTGTTGTAGGTCCTTGGGAAGGGCTTTTGGATTTTTATTGTGTGCCTTGTTTTCATAGACTAGCAAACACTTCAATTGGTGCACTAAAATTGAATCATTGTCTTTTGTGTCTTGAGCAATAGGCTCTTTTTGTTTAATCTTTAGAGGGCCTGTCTTCCAGTGTGGTCATTAGGACTACTAGTGAGAAGAGAATGACCCAAGTGGTAGCGAGGAAAACCCACCTCTTCCGAACCACTATAAACAACTGTATTCATGGTGAAAACTATGGATAACGTGTGCTGATTAGTTCATACCGACACTATGTCTCCCCATAAACCCGTTTGATCAAATTTATTTGATCATTTGTAGGGCGTAACCCCTACCGGCTGGGAGCCTTCTGTATTTATAGAGCTGAAAGTGCCGCATGTATGGCCACATGAGTGGATGCCCTTACTAGCACCTTTTTGTTTTAGAAGCCCAAATCTTTCTAGTTGTTGGGGCAGGAGGTCAGACCTCTGTTAGCGGCCCACACACATACGGTTCTTAGTAGAGATACAAAGTTCGCCACGGGGAGTTTTCATGGGGACTGATGCTTGGCTAACCTGAGAAGTGAGTGTCGAGGGTGGAGCCAGTGAGGTCAAGCATCTAAGTATCCACTCTGAATAGCGTAGCCTTGAGGGTAAAACCTCATGTGGGATCAACAACTATTGTCTTGGCCAGCCATAAGAATTGTGCTTGACTTATTTTAAACATTGAAAACATTGAAAACCAAACAGCAAAACATTGTGTCTTTTGTGTTTTCAAGTGTATGCAAAACATTTTTACATCAAACAACACACTTTTCTTGGAGAGTCTAAACACTTGCAAACATTGAGTCCTCATCAACATTGTGTCCTCTTGTCACGAAAAACAGTCAAACATTCAGATTTGGTCACAACTTCACAAATTGGAAAAATTTTATAGTCCAGCAAACAAGAGCAATCAGTTTCAGAATTCTTGAGCTTCCTAGGTTGTTTCTCCAAGTTTTCATCTAGCATTCAACTTGTCTTTGGGTCTCACAAAATCCATCATTGCTTTACACCTTACATTACATTCACATTTGTCTAAACTTGAGTCAAAAGGTCACTTGCTTGTCCTCATCATACTTTGTCAACACACCACATACAACAACACTTTGCTAAGTGGTCCCTCATCAAGGTTTCTTACCTTTGGGTCTCATTTGGTCTTACTTAGAGTCAAGGTCAACTTACCTCATCAAGAGAAACTATCCTCTCTTTGGAAGTCACACCTACTCTACTACATACATACTTGGTCTTACACTTTGGACATTGCAAGTACACTTCAGACTCATTTACATTCCATTCAACTCTTGGTCTTCCATACTCTTTCCATTTTTCATCTAGTCTCTCACATCTTGGTCAATACCTAGTTCATGGTTGAAACCCATCTTCAAAAATCTAGGAGAGAAACTAAAGAGGCTCAAGAGTCTGCAAACATGAGTTCTTATGAGTATGACAATGATATCTTTTTCAATTCTGATCATACTACATTACCTGACATGGATGTCTATAGAAACATTCCAAATGTTGAGAACATGGACACTATAAACAACAATGCTACACAAAATGACAATGTGGACAACTTTTCAGTACATTCAGCAGATGTGGAAGAATCCATTATGAATCCCCATTTCAATCGATTGGTTGAGGAAATAATTAGGAGGGATAGACAATACTTCTTACAAATGATGGCACAAAGTGGAGCCAAGATACCTCATGATTTTGACATGTCTCAAATAATGGAACATAGAACTTTGCAACAACCTCACTCCAATATGGATCAAAGGAGACCTAATAGTGGAGGAAATAGAGGACCACATATGGTACCTGAATCACCATCAACTTTGCTTCAAAAACTAGAGGTCCCACATACACATGGTCAAACATATGATACTTACCTTCATAGACCATTATGGAAGTCTTATGCAGACAAATATGCTCAATCACATACTAATGCTAAGGATCAACCACCAAAACAATTGGATGTTCAAAGGCATGCTCAAAATTTGGACACAAGGAAACCTCATGTCAAATTTGGGGGCAACACAATAGAACATGACATGCCTGTAGAATATGGTATACATGCACAAAATAGATATGGTGTTCCTCAACATGAATCTATACCAAGTGGTCCACATACACAGCATTACTACAGACCTCCTCCATATGAACATGTGTATGATCAATATCATCCATATATGCAACATGCTCCTCCTCCAATTGGTGCCTCAAGCATGGGGTATGGTCCAAGAAGTCGATCTCCACCTAAGAGTAGTTTGGAACAACAAATCAGGGACTTACAAAAGAAAATGGAGGACATAAATACACCGAAGCCAACATACACAATGAGAGACATATGTCCTTATCCATTTGACAAGAGCATTCCAATGCCTCCATTTCCTACACATTTTGTGATGCCTAAATTTGATAAGTATAGAGGAAAAGGGGATCCTAAGGTGCACATATGACAGTTTTTCACAGCTTGCATTGAGGTAGCAGCAGAAGAGACATATTTGATGAGATTATTCCCACAAAGCTTAGGTGATCAAGCTATGGAATGGTTCTCCCAGCTTCCACCTGGAATTAAGTCATGGGGTGACTTAGCAGAGGCATTTATTCAACATTTCTCCTACAACATAGAGACAGACATATTAGTCACTACTTTGTGCAACACCAAGCAAAAAGAGGGAGAAATCTAGCCAACAGATGCTCTTGTGAAATTCCACAAAAACAAATGGTAGAGATGTTCACACAAAATGTTAACAAAGACATTGGCTATGATCTAAGGAAAGCTTGTTTGTCCACCTTCAAGGATGTCATTGAAAAAGGCTTAGCAACAGAAAAGGTCCTAATTGAACAAGGAGTCATTAAAATATTCAAGGAAAACAAAGATGACTTTAAAGGAAAAGACAAGCCAAGATTTTGGAATAAAAACAAGAACACAGTCAATGATGGTGTTGTTGATGCCAACATAGTGTGACCCAAATTCATTTTTTTTGGATCAAGTTCTACAAACAATCAAGTGAATACTCAAACAACTTCCAGATCACGAAGGAAGTACACCCCATTGGGAGAACCACTTGAGTCAGTCTTCAAGAAGCTAGTGGCAAACAAGGTAATGACAGTTCCAGATTTTCCTCCATATGAACCAAAGGTTAAACCAAATTGGTGGAACGATGATGAGTATTGTGAATTTCATAAGAGCAAGGGTCATAAGACAGGAAATTGTCATCGACTAAAGAACATCATACAAGATCTCATTGATAGAGGTGACATTGAAATTGAAGGACACTCATCGAACCAAGAACATGAAATGTTTAAAGAACCATTCCCAAAGAATGACAAGGGAAAAGCTAAAGCCACAGATGACCAAACCAACTATACCAGAGCATCCTATAACTATGATTCAACTATCAATCACATCTCGATGGACAATTATGTCTCTACCATTATCATCAAGGACAAATCGTCTGAGAATTCTACCCAGAGACCCAAGATTGTCCTAAAAGGCATTGGATCTTCTTTCGAACCTACCTCTGAATGTCATGTTACAACCCGCTGAGGTAAAATCACTTTGCAAGGTGCTCTAGCCAAGAACACCACCTCCTCATCAACCAAACTTGAGTATGATCTTGTAGAACAATTAGGGAAGACACCCGCGCTCATTTCAATCCTTGAGCTATTACGCATATCTCCCACACATAAAGCTATTCTTGACAAAATCTTGAGAGATACTGTTGTTCCTACTAATCTGAACGTGGACCAGTTTCAAGCCATGGTGGGATACCTTTCTATTCCACACTCCCTTACTTTCACAAAAGCCGATGATGCATCTGTAAGTCAGCCACATAATGTACCATTACACATTGAAGCCTTCATACACGAGCATCAAATAAAAAGAGTCTTGATAGATGGAGGAGCAGGTCTAAACATTTGCACATTAAGCACTATCACACAATTGGGATATTGTGATAAAGCTATGAATTCTACAAACAAAATCACCATCAAGGCATATGATGATGAAGAGCGTTCATCTAAGGGCACAGTCACGTTACCTCTCAGAGTTGGGCCAGTTACAAAGGATGTGGTTTGTCAAGTACTTGATTTGGATCTCACATACAACATATTGCTAGGACGTCCTTGGATTCATGAAATGAGGGCAGTCCCGTCTACATATCACCAATGCATTAAGTTTCCTCACAATGGAGTTGAAATAACAGTTAATGCTGACCCAAATCCATTCATATATTGCAACAATCTACAACCTAGATCAGAAATAACAATCCCAGTCAATCGACAAGCTATTCCTTCTTCAGCATATGTGGATCCAGAATCCTTGAAAGCTTCTATATCCAAACAAGCAGAGCTAAAAGACAAGTTCAAGATTAAAGACATGGGATGTGGTGAGTATATCTTTCATGTTGATCAACTCCCACTGTCTCCTAAGACATTTAGTCGACAAGAACAATCTATAAACAATTTACAAGGAATTGGGTGTGAACCACCTAGTGTTGTGGCTACTGAGTTTGAATGCAAATCTCCTCCAGTGGTGCAAGCAACTCTTGATATCAATAGTCCTAAGAGTGGTTCCAGCGAAGAATCTATTGAGAATATCGCCAACCCTCTTGATAACTCACATAGCTTTACCATTTCATCCACTCATTCCATTTCCACTCCACTCCTAGACTTGGATCAACAAGAATTACAAAATCCCTCATTTATTGGGGATCAAAAATCAAGATTTGAAAAGAAAAATCTAAAAGTCAATAATAAAGAAAAGTCCTTTAGTCCAAATCAAAATCAAAAGCTACTGGACTCCACAAAAATCAAAGTCAGGGATAAAAATCCTATGAAGCAAAAAGAGCAAGAGTTGATCTCCCCTAATATCAAAATAACTAGGGGCAAAAGTTCTAAAATTTCAAGTCAAAAAGCATACTTGTTGATCCTAAGTCTCCATCATGCTATCCTACTTTCACTTCTTTTCATAATCATAAGCCTTCATAACTCTTCCACTTGTTCCACACATCCATCCCCTTCTAGCGATACATCATGGGCCTTTAATGGAGCTTCCTCGCAGGACTTTGTTATCAAGGATGCCCAAACTTCTTCAGGTGACATGCATACGGGCCTGTGTAGTCCACACACTAGAAATTCTACCTTAGTTCCTTCAGCAAGGAAGATAGTCACTCGAGATACACATCATTCAGTCAAGGAACAATGCAGCTACAATCACAAGGTAAAGCCTCACACATTTGAGGTAGGTGACTTGGTTCTTAGAGAAAATCCCAAAAATCAGCAAGACAGAGAGAAGAAGGGCAAGTTCGAACCAAATTGGCTTGGTCCTTATGTCATTACAATAGCATATGGATCTAGGGCATATTAGCTCTCAACTATAGAAGGTGAACCTTTGGAGGATCCTATCAACAACATGCACCTTCACAGGTTTAACACATAGCTCTTCAGAGTATCCTAATTCAAAAAATACAAAAAAAAAATCAAAAAAATTCAAAAATACAAAAAAATTATAAAACAAAAAAAATCGTTACTTGGTGAAAACCTGGCAAATAGGCGCCTTGTGACACAAAAAACATTGAAAAATCGAAAAAAGTAAAGAGAAATAATTTCGTCCAATGGTGAAAACCACTTCGGTGGTGCCTTGGGCAAGTACCATGGTGAAAACTGGGTCACCAGTGCCATGCGTAGAGACATTGCTCCTCCCTCCTTCAGGATTCACTTTCATCCCTTCACTTTGTACACACTCACAACCTATTCGTTCATAATAAACTTACCCATTCCCATCATGGCTTGTTATTGATCTACCCAAGATTGGTTAGCCATTCATAATAAACCATCCCTTTTCACCCCTTTCCATCCATAATAAATCAGATCCTATCTGTGGCTAAGGCAAATCCTACGTCTAGTGATGGGGGTGGAACTGAGAACATCACATGTTTTCGAGGAGTACAGTTTCTTCCAGCTTCCTTCAGTCTATCCACACACAATCTGCAATAAAGCAACATTTGCATCACAGATCCGCAATAAAGTTTCATCTTCTTTGCAATAAAGTATCAGTTTCATGGATTCAGTCAATTTTAGATGAGACAACAAAAACAATGGGCTTCAACAAATCAAATCTTTCAATAGACTCAGACAACATTATGGTTCAGTGCTATCTATCCTTTCTGTGAAAGTAAACATTGTGACCACAATCAAATAAGACTTATACAGGTGACAAGAGACACTAAACTTGAGGACTACAGTGGGTGTTGGTGTCGAGTCTTGGTTTTCTTTTGATTTTATCTTTCTAGTGACATGTCTTTTAGCTTTTCCAGGATGTCTTTGACTAGAGATTCTATCTCCAGGATGTCTTTGACTAGAAAGGCGAGGATGGGGTATCGTCACCTATTTGTATTTTCTGTATGTGGATTGTCTCTTAGTAATGCTATGACTTGTCCAAGGATATGAGGACACTGTGAGTCTAGTATGAATTGGGGCATTCCTTGTTTGTGACTATCTTATCTCCATGCAAACAGGTACAATGACTTTCTGGGTCGAACATATGCCTCGATTGTCATAACCTATTTTGCCATAATAAAGCTCAATGATGATAACGCACAAGAAGCTCTTTCACTTTCATATCTTCTGTCTTTCATCCCCCCTTTCTTGATTGACTTCCATCATCCTTCTCGAATCCGTGTAGCCTGCTATCACATGACTGAGTATAATGACACACCAAAAACATTTGAATTTCATGTAGCTGCACCTACATTACCACATATAAGCATTTCATACATACATATAGATATCACAACTGCATCACATCTTGCACACAACACCTGTTAGCACAATTTACATTTGCATTATCATATTCATCTGCATTACTTACATTCACATTTGCATCATGCATACACATATAAAACATAAATTGACAAAAAAAAAATATTGCATTGCATCATATACATATTTGCATCCATATCATAAGCATCACATAAGAACATCTCATCACATAGGTACACATGCATATAGCTGCCGCAAAGATGAATCATCTCATATATATATATATATAAAGTGTCATGATACAATGATGTCAAAATCATATGGCTACAATCACCCGCAGGTGTCTACATCATTATACAAAATGGTACAAAACTGATACAGAGGAACTCACTGATCACTCCTGCCAACACTATTGGTAGTGCTAATCCTATCCATGTCATGGTATCCCATGGCATGTGTCCCACCCTCATCTCCAGTCTTGGATCCTAGAACACTCATCTAAGGGCATCCATGTCTCCATCTCGATCGTACGGAATCAGCTCCCCATCAATCGATATCCGCATAATCCTATATACATCCTCCAGGGTGACTATCATCTCACCCATTGGCAGATGAAACATGCACGTCTCAGAGTGCCATCTCTCAGCCAGCGCAGTCAGCAAACCCATGTTTGCCCGAAACTCAGGTACATACAACACATGTCTCAAACCCATCTCCTCGATGGCAACTCTATCCTTGAGCGACAACTCAGGTTGCAACCTCTGCATTGATGGGAATCTCTCTCGTGACTCTAGCATCGACAAATACTCCTGCAGTCAAACAACTCAATCATGTCAGTTATAGTGGCATTCACTGTTTATCACAAAATGCTACTTGCTATCTAAATGCATATGGCTATCTACCCTAGTGACACTCACTGTTCATCACAAAGTGTTGCTATTTATCCTAGTGGTACTCACTGTTCATCACAAAGTACTACGTGTGTTGCACTCCCTGTTCATCACAAAGTGTTACTCACATTTGCACTCCCTGTTCATCACAAAGTGCTGCTCATATTTCAGTACTCCCTGTTCATCACAAAGTACTCTATCTTGGTACTCACTGTTCATCACAAAGTTCCTTGATCTATCCTAGTCTTCCTAGAGGACCTGCTTGAGTGTATCCCCTTAGCAGATTATCCAATCGACAACATATGTTCATCATAGAACTGCCGATTTGATCTAGAAGATGCAAATTCACACTTTTCAAACACAAACGCACTTACATGACATAAACACGCTCAAATACTACATAAACGCGCCTGGGAAACACAGACGTGCCTTCTTGGCACAAACGCAACTGACCATCACAAACGCGGCCGCATTTGACACAGACGCGGGTTCAAACGCAAACGTGCCTGGCACAAACACAGACGTGCCTCGCGAGCACAAACGCGGTTGGACATTTTTGGACATTTTTTGGACCCTATTCTAAGCGCATTTATTGCTCTACCTACCATGCATTAATGACAAAATTAAATGCATCGAAGTATGAGGAGGTTTGGTGGTACTTACCGGCTCTCCTGCCTCTGCTGGCCTCTGAAATCAGCGAACGTGGTCGAATCTGTGAGTGAAAGCCATCGCTGCTGATTGCTCCTGCTCTATTTTCACTCTGCAATATGCTCTTGTGAATGTGTAGATGACAATGAGGATTTATTTTCCCCCGTGGTCTATCTTATAGCCTACCCTAGCCCTCGCCTTCATTTTTCGAGTCAGTCTTCATTATCCCGTGACTTTGTCACTTTATCCGGTCAATCCATTCTAGCCTTTCTTTCTTATTGAGAGATTGTCTGCAATCTTTTCAGACATTTTCATCCAATCTCTCGAGGGGGCATATCATTCCCATTCTGGGGCAACTCTGTATCAGTTCATCTTATCTTCTTTGAAACAACGCGACAAGCCACATTGTCTCAAAGAGGGGCAAAATGTAGACACCTAAAATTGTCCAGTCTAATTAAATAAATATTTTATTTATTTAATTATCTAAGCCTAATTCTTCTATTAATTAAATAAATCTTTATTAATTTAATTAATTCATTTATCCTCTTCTAGCCTTATTTCTCATTTAAATAAATACATTTATTTATTTAAATTATCCTTTTCCTAAATTAAATAAATATCTTATTTATTTAATTGATCTCACTTCTTCTATTAATTAAATAAATCTTTATCTATTTAATTAATTCATTAGCTTTTTCTACCCATGACACATGTCATTCATCTCTTAATTCATACACTACCTACCCCTTTCATTATTTTATTATTTCTTTTACCTACCCTCTAATCATAGCCGACCTCCTTTTACACCTCTCAATCTTATCCCTCCATTTCATATAGTGTCTTCTATATAAGGAGATGCTTCCTTCATTATCAAACCCTAATCACTTAGCCTAATCATTCATGCTAATCATCTTTTATGCAATTGACTACACTACGATCCTACTTGCAACCACATTCCATTCTTTGTTGAGCTCTTGTGCATATAAAATCTGAGAGCAAATATGTCAAGCAAGATCAATGGAGATAGGAAGAATGGAGATCAAAACCCTATTGGACATGTGATGGTATAATCTTTGTGATTTCATGTGATTTGCATTGTCTTAGGTAATCTTCATATGTTATGGTGGATCTTTGTTGATTGTTAGGCTAGGGTTTTGTGGTTGAATTCATTTAGCCTTTCAATATTGTTATTATTGTTATCCATTTTCACCATATACACATATAATATAAGGCAAGCACAAAAGCAACATAAGTTGTATGCAAATAGGAAAAGAACAAAGAGATCTTTTGAGGTGGGAGACTTATTTTTCCTCAGATTGTAGTCATATAGACATAGCTCTCTAAAGTAAAATGGGGCTGAAAAATTGAAACATAAGTTCTATGGACCATACAAGATCATCAAAAGAATAGGCGAGGTAGCATACAAGTTGGAGCTTCCTCGAAATAGTCAAATCCACAATATATTTCATGATTCTTGTTTGAAAAAATTTCTTGGACAACATATTGTGCCTTCACTTGATTTGCCAACCTTGGATGATGAAGAGGATTTGGTATTGATTCTTGCAAAAGATATGGAAACTAGGGAGAAAATATTCAGAAACAAGAGCATTACTAAACACTTGATTAAATGGAGGAATTTACTAGTAGAGGATCATGCAACTATGGAAGATCTAGATATTTTTGAGCATCCAAATTTGCATTGGTTAAGGACAATAAATTTATAGGAGGGAGGACTTGTCATATCCCCTTTTATTTATGATCTAATTTTTGCATTTATTGACCCATTTGTTCTTCCATGGGTTAATTGGATAGGATTAGAGAGAATAATTAATTTAATATTTAGAAATGTCCAAATATTCTCAATATCAAAAAGATATTTTAGTATTAAATTAAAATTTTAGAAACACTTAGTGGGGTATGTTGGTGTTTCCAACTGATTACTCCAAAATTCCTCTATGAGTAGCCAACATCAATCTTCAAGGCCTTGGATCAGTGGACCAATTAACAAAACAATGACTAGGGATAAGGGACTAATCACTCTCTCTACACTTATGCTTTGTAGAACCTAGGTGGGTATCCCTTTTAGAAACATCCTTGATATTTTGACATGTTTTATGTTGTAATAAATATGTTCTCAACCTATTAAGTGATCCAAAAGACTTAAAGACCTTTAGATTGTGGCTTTTATCTGTTTATATATTCTGATCACTATGAGAACTAACTATCATATTTCTACTAAATGAAATTCATGAAATAAAAGTTTTAATTAAATTGTATATGAAATTTCCCTTTTTCCATAGTTAACAACACAATACCATGGTCAGTGCCCTATCCATCGGGCTAGATGAACCATTATTACAATATAAAATGTACAAACTCTACTCTATCTTCTACTTAATATGACTAATATTTGATATCAATCACTACATGAAATGAATCTCCAAATTACAACTTAATACGTTCTCTACATAGAATCCCTTTGAATAGAGTAAGAAATTTTAATCTTCTACTTAAGAAGAATCTGAAACTCATTCAAACTCAACAACACAGTGAAGAAATATGAACCACAAAATCCTTAATTTCATTTATTCCTATAAGATTATGGACATCAGGTAAAAGGAACAACTTGGAAATCATTGAATTTGATTTCTAGATGTTTATGTAATTGCAAATTACTTGTACATATCCTTTGCAAAATTACTGCAACTAGGACATGGAACTGATTTATAGTACTGTATTACTAAACTATGAACCATTTTGCATATTATTCACCATTGGTGAATGAGTATACAATCTTATGTATTAAAACTTATTAGTATCTCTATATGTCAAAGAATAAGACCAAAAATAAGGCCTTGATTATCCTCTTATATAAAAATTAAGGATACAACAAGCTTTGAGCCTTTTACAATATCAAAAATTAGGTAACCGCCTGACAGGAAAAAGACGAACAACTTTTTTGAGCTCCCTGACAAGGACAAAAATTCCTCTATCTTCCTCTGCAGCAATTACTTGTACATATCCTTTGCAAAATTACTGCAACTAGGACATGGAACTGATTTATAGTACTGTATTACTAAACTATGAACCATTTTGCATATTATTCACCCTTGGTGAATGAGTATACAATCTTATGTATTAAAACTTATTAGTATCTCTATATGTCAAAGAAGAAGACCAAAAATAAGGCCTTGATTATCCTCTTATATAAAAATTAAGGATACAACAAGCTTTGAGCCTTTTACAATATCAAAAATTAGGTAACCGCCTGACAAGAAAAAGCTGAACAACTTTTTTGAGCTCCCTGACAAGGACAAAAATTCCTCTATCTTCCTCTGCAGGTGGTAGTTACTGGAGAAATTTTGGAAACCTCCTTTTCTTTTCTTGAGTTCCCTTATCAAGTTGAAAAGTGTGATAAACCTGCAAACCTATTAAATACACATTGACAAAGAGCATCTTACAAATCTTTCACAAGGATATGTATTTAATAAGAAGGATAAAAATCAATATCTTCATAGAGATATCATAGATTTTTCATTCATTCAAGAAATACACCTATTTAAGCTTATTACATTTAAGAAGAAGAAAAGAAAATAACATATTCAAAAAAGGTGGGAAACTACAAATTCAAAATTTCAAAATTCAAAAATTTTAGAAACAGAAGAAATAAGGATTAGAAGAATTCAAATCCATATTGCTTGAACCCTTGCAACCTCTCGATATGTTTCCAGTAGCTATCATCTTCTATATTTGATCTTACAACCTTCATATTTGTCTTCCCACTATCAAACATTGATAGTGCATCCATTTGTGATTGCAGCTTCCCTTGTATCTATACTTTATCTGCAAAAATATCTATCAATATTGGGTCCAAGACTACCCCAATTTTTGTCTTCGATTATGTCTTTGATCTCAATACCTTTCTTCCTTTTGCACTACTCTTTTCTTTGTCAAATAGGGTTAGCATGTGGATTGTGACCAGACACTAGAAACTCTTGATTTCAATCTTTATTCTCTGAGTATACATCTTATGGATAATGAAGACTTTCTTCATTACTTCAAACCTTGTTCTGAGCTAAATCAAAATACCATACAAATAGGTAGGAAAAGGCATAACCAAAGCAACGTCTAATACTGAAATAGTTTTACTCATATAAAACATGAGCAAGCCAAAAACTTTTTCCACTTTAGATTCTCCCCAAGGGATTCCAACATCTCTCTATGCTCACCCCAAGGAACATCGACATGGTCCAAGCTTGTAGTAACCTTTGTCTGAAGTAAAGATTGGATAATCTTTTTATTGCCTTCTTCATTATCCTTGAGGTATCTTCTTTCTATATCTCAATTTCATTATTCAACCTTGTTATGCCTATCCTAGCCTTAGCCAAATCTCTCAATCTCATTACCCCGTCAAAGGAATTTGTGCAGGAGCATCCTCGGTTCATAGCAATCTCGCATCAACCAAAAATATTTCCTTTTTGTTTTGCTTTTTGTTTGTAGTTTCAACATTTCTTTCCGTGCTTCTTGGATTTGGATCACCAGAACCTATGGAGTTGGATTTTTCTTGAAGACTTGATCATCTTTCTTATTCCCAAACCATGGAACATTTGGATCATTTTCTGGCAATTTATCATTGTCGATTGCCAAAACAATTTTTTGTTACTGGTTGCTTGGACCTATTTGCATTAGTGTTCTACCAGATCCTTTTTGTAGCTTGTGGAGCCCTAAGTGTTGATTCTAATGTTCCTTGGCATGTGGCTGACCTTTCCTCATGATCTAAACTTCATCCTTTGGATTTTCAGAGGAATTTATTTGGTGAAGGCCGACCTTGTTGGTTTTACATGTTAGGTCTTGTTCTTCGTGTTTTGATCCCTTTCTAGATTGACCAGATCCCTTGGATCGTATAAATAATTTTAACACAACATTATATGGTAATCAAAGGAGTTAGACAAAGCATAGAAGATATATCTTAAGATTTGAGGTCCTGATTGTTCCCTATTCTATATTTTGAGCATGTTTTAGTAGGCCTGTGAGCTGATTACTGTAACCCGATTGTTGTCGATTGGTTGTAATCAGTTTTCATGATTTAATTCAATTTATTCTACATTTCCTCAATCATGTCCTTGTGTTTCCATTGTTTTTACTCTTGCTAACCGGTCTCTTTGAGGTCCCTCCTAGTCAGTGACTGCCCCAAGTGGTATTAGAGTGAGCTTTCATTCTTGAGATTGCGTTGTCCAGAGAAATTTTTGTTGTAGGGTGGCAGACTGAGAATCCAACCTACAGCTACAAAGGACTAGCATAAAGATGGTGCGAAGAGGAAATAGGAATGGTGGAGCATGTAGGAATGCAGGCCCTATTATGATGGAAATGTTGAGAGGAATTACCGTCCGGTTGGAAGTCATGGAGACATCCCAGAGAAGATGTTGACACATTGAATATGTAAGTGAAGATGAAGGAGAAGAAGCCCCAACAAAACAAGTAAACCCATCGGTGGTTGATCCAGATGAGGAAAGGTTTTTGAGGGTTTTGAGTAGGGTGAATACTAAACCTCATTTTATCCCATCAAAATATGATGAAAAGTTGGATTTGGATGAATTGATGGATTGGATCTCGGAGACGGAGGAATATTTTGATTTTAAAAACACTATAGAAGAAAGGAAGGTAAAATATGTCTATACCCGATTGAAAGGTCATGCATCTCTTTGGTGTGAACATTTGCAGGTTGATAGATAGAGAAGAGGTAAAGAGAATATCAAGACATGGAATCAGATGGTTGCTAAGTTGAAATCAAAATTTATGCCAGCTAATTGTCAAGTAAATCTGTTCCAGAAGTTGCAAAATTTTAGACATAAGCAATCTAGTGTGAAGGAGAACACAAAATTTTTTACAAGTTTAATATTAGATCCAGACATGTTGATGATGAAGTTGAACAAGTTGAAAGATATTTGAATGGATTGTAGGTGTTGATACAAGATGAAATCAATTTGATCAAATTATAGAGTGTTGAAAAAGCTTACCAGTATGCCTTGAAAGAAGAAGAGAAGCTAAACAAAAGACATGAGCAAAGGCAAAGAGGAAGAGGTGGAAGGTTTTACAGAGGAAGATTTCAAGGAGGAAGAGGATATACCAAAGGTAGAGGAACTTATATGGATCAGAACAATGACAAGGAAGTGAGAAAAGAAAGTAAATCATTCCAGAAAGATGATAAAAATTTCTACCAGATGACTACCAGAATGAGAATTTTGGAAAACATTACAGAAGACAAGACAATAGAGTGTTTAGAGGAACTTTCTATAAGTATGGAGGATAAGAACATCGTGATTTTGAGTGTAAGAAGACAGAGAATACTGGAAGAACAATAGTGGTGGAAGAAAACTCCATGGGATCAACTAATACACTAGAAGATGGAGAACTATTGATGGTGAGGAGAGCCCTTGCAGAGGAAGAATTTGTTCAAGACTAGATGTAAGGTATCTGATAAGTATTGTAAAGTTATCATTGATAGTGGTAGTTTAGATAATCTTGTTTCAGAAGAGGTGGTGAATAAGTTGAATTTGGAAAGATTGAAACACCCTAAGCCTTATCAGATAGCATGGATTCAGGATGATCATAAGTTGTTAGTAAGTGAGCAATGTTTAGTGAAATTGAAAATTGCGAATTATCATGATGAAATCTTGTGTGATATTATGCCTATGTATGTTTGTCACCTTTTGTTGGGTAGACCTTGGCAGTTTGATAGACATGCAATACATGATGGGAGGAATAATACATACACTATTATGGCCAATGGGATGAAGCAAACCTTGTTGCCCTTGGAGGAACCTTTGAAGAGTGAAGTCTATACGAATGCTAGAATCTATTTGGTGGATGGAAGGAAATTCTTGGATGGATTGAGACATGAGAATGTGTGTTTTGCCTTAGTTCGTAAAATGACTGAGAATCCAGAGCATGAAGAAGAACAAAAGGAAGAGATAAAAGATTTGATGACAGAATATGAAGACATCATTTTAGATAATGTGCCAGATGGATTACCACATGTGAGAAGTATCAGTCATTGCATGGACTTGGTTCCCTGAGCTTGTTTTCCTAATAAATTTTCTCACTGGATGACACCGGCAGAGAATGTAGAGTTCAATAGACAAGTGCAGGAGTTGTTGAAGAAAGGTATGATCAAAGAAATTGTGAGCCCTTGTGTAGGACTAGTAGTATTAGCGCCTAAGAAGAATTAAGAATGGAGGATGTGTATCGATTCCCGAGCAATAAATAAGATCACAGTGAAATGTTGGTTTCCTTTTCCTAAGATGGATGACATAATGGACTGTTTGAGCAGATCCAAGTACTTTACAAAGATAGACTTGAAGAGTGGATATCATCAAATCAGGATCAGAGAAGGAGATGAGTGGTAGACAAATGAAGGACTATATGAATGGTTGGTGATGCCTTTTGGGTTAACTAATGTACCGAGTACTTTCATGAGGCTGATGAATGAGGTATTGAAGAAATTATTGTATAAGTTTGTTGTTATATATTTGGATGACATTCTGATTTTCAGTAAGACAAAAGAGGAGCATTTGTTGCATTTGAGATAAGTTTTGTAGAGGTTGAGCAAAGAAAAGTTGTAGATAAATCTTAAGAAGTTCACTTTAATGAAGGAAGAATTAGTCTATTTGGCATTTGTGATATCTAAGGATGGTTTGAAAATGGACCCTAAGAAAGTAAAAGCAATTGTTGAATGGCCTACACCGGAAAGCATTGGAGAGGTAAGATCATTTCATGGATCAGCTAGTTTCAACCAGAAGTTCATAAAAAAATTTAGTTTGGTTTGTAACCCTATGAGTAGGACAATGAGAGGAGATCGGAAAGAATTCAAGTGGACCACCAAAGCAAACAAAAGTTTTGAACTGTTGAAGTGGAAAGTGATTGAGTAGCATGCATTAGCTTTACTGGATTTTAATAAAGTATTTCAAGTGGATTGTGATGCAAGTTGAACAATAATAGGAGCAGTTTTGAGTCAGGAAGGAAGAGTAGTAGCTTATTTCAGTGAGAAATTGAATGATGCCCAGAATACATATTCAATGTATGATTAATAATTTTATGCCATAGTGCAAGCCTTGAAGAAGTGGAGGCATTACCCATTGCCTAAGAAGTTTGTGTTGTATATGGATCATCAAGCTTTGCAGTATTTGAATAGTCAGAGTAAGTTAAATCAGAGACATATGAGATGAGTAGAATTTTTGTAGAGTTACACCTTTGTGTTTAAGCATAGACGTGGGAAATCTAACAAAGTTGTTGATGCATTGAGTAGGAGAAGGAATTTGCTGATAGAGATGAGAGTAATAGTATTCGGATTTAAGGAATTGAAGACCTTGTATGATGATGACCTGGATTTTCTAGAACCTTGGAGAGCATGTAGAGAACCGGTTATGGTAGATAGAAGCAAGTGGTTGGATTACTTCATTCAAGATGGGATGTTATTCAAAGGAATATAGTTGTGCATACCTAAGATATCTATGAGGGAGAATCTGATAAAGGAGAAACATAGTGAAGGATTAGCTGAACACTTTGGTGTTGACAAAACAGTAGCAGTGGTGAGTGAGCATTACTTTTGACCTCAAATTCATAAGGATGTTAGGATATATGTGCAAAGTTGTAGAGTTTGTCAAGTTGCAAAGGGTAGTAGTTAGAATGTGGGATTGTATAAACCTTTGACAATACCAGTAAGACCTTGGGAGGATATAAGCATAGATTTCATACTTGGATTGCCTAAAACGTAGAGAGGGAATATTCTATATTTGTGGTAGTGGATAGATTCTAAAAGATGGCTCATTTCATACCTTGTAAGAAAACATCAGATGCATTACATATAGTAGACCTATTTTTCAAGGAAGTAGTGAGATTGCATGGACTACCTAAGAGCATAGTTTCAGATAGAGACACTAAGTTTGTTGGCTATTTTTGGAGAACACTTTGGAAGAAGATGAAGATAGATTTGAAGTTTAGTTCTACTTTTCACCCATAGACTGATGGACAAATAGAAGTAGTTAACTGGAGCTTGGGAAATTTGTTAAGATGTTTAGCTGGAGACAAAACTGAAAGTTGGGATTTGATTCTTGCACAAGAAGAGTTTGTCTACAATAGTTCAATAAACGAGTATTGGAAGGACACCTTTTGAGATTGTTACCAGAATACACCCTAGAGGTATATCAGAATTAAGAGATATTAGCAGTGAAGAACAGAGAAGTTTAGAAGCAGAAGAATTTATAGATCACATGAAGGACTTACATATTCAAGTTAAGCAACATTTGGAGGACATGAACAACAAGTATATGGAGAGAGCAGATGAAAAGAGAAAACATAAGGAATTTGAAGTTGGAGATGAAGTGATGGTGTATCTGAGAAAATAAAGATTCTCAGTTGGATCTTATAACAAGTTGCATATGAGAAAGTTTGGACCTTGCAAGATTTTGAGAAAGTTCAGTTCTGGAAATGCATATGAAGTGGAGTTACTGGATAGTCTGAGTATTTAACCTGTGTTTAACATTATAGATCTTCATTAGTATCATGAACTATAATTCAGTGATAACAATATTGAAGACTTGGAGAAATAGTTTCCCCAGAAGGAATCAGATCGGATTGAAGATATTTTGGACAGTAGGATTGGGCGTAGTACTCGAAACATTCAGTATAAGGAGTATCTTATGAAGTGGAAGGATAGACTAGTTGAAGATTCATCTTAGATTTCTCAAGAAGAGGTAGACCACCTTAGTTTTCCTCTGACCCCAACAAAGTGAGAGACTCACTTTTACACCAACCCCGAGTGTTTGATGCAAGAGCATCCCCGGTTCATAAAAATCTTGCATCAACCAAAATTATTTCCTTTATGTTTGCAGTTTCAACATTTCTTTCTATGCTTCCCGAATTTGGCTCATTGGAACCTATGGAGTTGGATTTTGATTGAAGACTTGATCATCTTCCTTATTCCCAAACCGTGGAGCATTTGGATCATTTTCTGGCAATTTGTCGCTACCGGTTTCCGAGATAGTTTTTTGTTACCGGTTGCCTAGACATATTTGCATTAGTGATATATCGAATCCTTTTCGTAGCTTGCGGAGCCCTGAGTGTTGATTCCAAAGTTCCTTGGCATGTGGTCGACCTTTCCCCATGATCTAAACTTCATCTTTTGGATTTTATGGAGGAATTTCTTTGGAAGAGGCTGACCTTGATGGTTTTACACGTTAGGTATTGTTCTTTGTGCTTTGATCCCTTTTTGGGCCGAACAGATCCCCTTGGATCATATAAATCATTGTAATAGAGCATTAGAATGTAATCAAAGGAGTTAGACAGAGCATAGAAGATATATCTTAAGATTTGAGGTCCTAGTTGTGACCTGTTCTGTAGTTTGAGCATGTTTTAGCAAGCTTGTGAGCCGGTTACTGTAACCCTGTTGTTACCAGTTGGTTGTAATCAGTTTTCATGATATAATTTAATCTATTATGCATTTCCTTCATCATGTCCTTGTGTTTCTATTATGTTTACTCTTGCTGACCGGTTTGGACTAATCTCTTTGAGGTCCCTCCAAGTCGGCGACTACTTCAGGAAATCTCTATCATACCAGGAGGTTTGTTTGATGGTCCTGCATATAATTTAACTTGCAATGTCTACACTTTATCTCTTAGGATATGAAATTCCCCATCTGCCTTCATTCCAAACTTGTGGGAAAACTTTTCCACACTCATTGTCATGCATGTGGCCTCTATAGCAGTGGTATCTACCACCCTCTTGACTGGGAAACCTCCAAATAATTGGTCCATCTCATGATTTAGGGTTGGTCTTTTTGTAACTAGGTGTAGACATCAAATGACTAGTTGTTCAAGGTGGTCATCAAAAATTTCTCCTGAGAGCACCGAGTTCCTTTGTTGTGGGTCCATTATATCTAAATAAATGTCATGTCGTCTCCTTAAGGCATCAAATGCTACTGTTGAAGAAATATCCCATCCATCTAAGAGAAACACACCACTTTTCTTCACAATATGTCTTCCCATCTCAGTGGTCATGGTGGCCATTTTCTCCTTGGTAGCTTTTAGTAATTCATCCTTCAACCTAAATCTTTCATTCTCACTTAGGCTATCAAGCCTAATTCCTTTCCTTATTTCCAGTTCATCTACCATTTTCCTTATTAAAAACTATCAAAAACTCCCTTGTGTTGATGAACTCATCATCATCCATGAATTGTTCATAAGCATTTAGCATTATGTATTCACTGAGGTCACCCCCAAGCTTAAAAGCATCAAGTGCCCACATTTGAGAAAGGATTTGAATCTTAACGCCCAACTTGATTTCAAACCTATGATGAGGTAGAGGTGCCTCTCATTGATATTCAAATCCCTCATAATTCTGAAATGGAATATCTCTCCTTAGAGAGAGTGTATGCAATGGAGTGACAACTCTTGGGCTTTCTAGAATTTGGTACTGTGAGCTTCCTGAAGATGAAGCAATCATTGGTTTTTTTTATGGTAGATTTTACAAGCAATCTATGTGAGTGGAGGGGTTTTGATGCTATCTGAAATAAGGTAGGAACAGATGAAGGTTATTCTTGGTCAAGTGGAGGAGATGATGGAGGGAAAGTAGGGCCAATGGGGGAACCAACAGACTGGGGAGAGCTAGGCCTTTCCTGCACCTCTTGAACTGGTGGTGCAACATCTAATCTAGGCCTCTTATGAGGCAGAGAGATCCTATCAACATCCGAGTAAGTACCAAAGATGACATTCATTCTGACTTCTGGAATCAACAACATTTTCCATGTTGGGGAGTATGCGCTATCCTCCCTTTTCTTCTTGTGTTCCTCATACTGAATTTTATACCACCTCTCCTTCCTTCTCAAAACATTATTATAATCCTTAGCATTTATAATAAGATCTCCATCATGTCATTCATGATTTTTAGGCTTTGTCACTCCAAGGCCTTGAATAAACCATTTAGAGTCATAGTATCTGTATTGATCCTGGGGAAGGCGATACTTATTCAATAAAGAATCCAAAATTTTGTATACCTTTTCTATTAGCAAAGTGGTACCTCCCTACCAAAACTTGTGATGGGAGTAATTATTGGGAAAATGTTGTTGTACACCTTGCATAATAATATTTTATTGTTGTATTATTTTATTATTGTTTGAGGTGGACATGGAATTATATTGTAATAGCATATTATATTGTTGCACCTAGGAGCACCTAGATGGGCGTGCAACATATAGAGATTCCCTTGGAATACTCTTGTAACCACTTGATGAGTTGTATTCACACATTCATATTATTTTATTATATTTATTTGATATTGGAGAATGTAATTGTGATAAAGTACCCAATATTAAATGTGGGTTAAGGGTAGGTAGGAAAATAATTGTATTTTATTGTCACATGGTTTTGATGTAATACCACTTGGTGGTTCTGTTGGCTTGATGATGATGGCTTGATGTAAAGAGTTGATTGGTGACTTGATTGGTGACTTGTTTTATGTTGTCATTGATGGGAACTATGTTTTTATAGGAACAGAGTTGCATTCAAGCAAATGGTACAAGCGATTGATGAAGAGTTGGATTATGAGGCTTTACACGAGCGATGGAGACAAGTATTTTGGTGCTATATTCATGACCACATTAGCATATTCAACAGGATGATCGAGATTTGATGTACAAAATAGGCTATCTGGAAGAACACTTAACCGGTAGTGATAAAGTCACTAAGATCGGTAAACCAGTATAGTTTTATTTTATTTTTGGTTTGTTATGTCGATGACCGACATATGTTTGGTGTGTAATGTAAGTTTGTCTAGATTTATTAAACCTAGGAAATTGTTCCAAGGTTGTTAGTCGACTAAGTTGACGTCTATAAAAATGTGATGAGTTATGAGATGAAGTATGAGAATGAAGGAGAATATTAAGATTTTGATTGTGCAGTGATTAGTGAAGCTTTGTATTGATGTTTTGTTGAAATTTTGAAGGAACTGAAGTGGATCTTATCAGACACAGAAGTGTTATATGAAGATCATTAAATTATTGTTATCCTAATAGTTGAAGCAGTCAAATCCCTTGACCGGGTAGGTCCCAAAAGGTCTTAATCTGTAAATCCCCTAATAGTGTAGCTCAACATCTGAGTTTAAATCCTCTTACAAGGTTTCTCCTAGTAGGGAAAAGCATCTAACAGGGTTCATCAAATAAAATCCCTTCACCGGGTGACTCCTAACAGGGTCTGCTCCTAACAGAGCATATTTATAAGACCTTAATCAATTAGAGGTTTCTATTTTGTAGATAGTGAATCTTGTGGGTACTAACTCCCATCGTGGTTTTTCCCTTTTGGGTTTCCAAGTATAAATTATTGTGTTATAGTTGGCATGTTTTATCTAGTGTTTTCTTATGTGGTTATTTTCCTTGCATGCCTATTGATTTTAAAGTTGTTAAGAGGTGTAATCAGATTCTTAAGGTTTTTGCTTGCACTGATTCACCCCCCTCCCCCTCTCAGTGCCTTATAAGTTTATCAATTGGTATCAGAGCCAAACTTATTTGAGGCTTAACCATTTGGGAAGGATCCCTACAGTATACATGGGGTAAGGAATGAGCTATAGAGAGATGTCTAATAAACTTGCAGAAATTGAGGAAGCCCTAGAAACATTGAAAGGCAAGTATAAAGCCTCACTTACTAAGCGAATAGAGATAACTAAACAACTGTTTGAGGTTTCTGAGAGAACCTCTTCGAATGAAGCAAACATAGATGCATTGGTTGATGAAGTGGAGAAACTAAATGATGAGAAGGCTAACTTGAGGAGAAATCTAGAAGTTGTAACCATCAGAATGAGTCAAGAACTTGAAAAAAGGAGGTCAGCAGAAGACAAGATCAAAGAGAAATAACATGGTATCTTTAAGCTAAATCAGGAAGCTGGTACCCTGTATGCTCACTAGCATGAGGAAAAAGAAGAAATAAAGGCAGATCTAGATATGGAAATTTCTCTTAGAGAGACTCTTATGAAAAGGAATGAAGACTTTACACAGGAACTTGCTGATGCTAATGAAAAACTTGCTAAGTTTAATAAAAGTTCTACCATGCTTGATGAACAAATCCAATCACAAAGGATGAAAGGTGACATAACTGGACTGGGTTATACTACATTTGAGAAATGTGAGTTTTCTGGTACAAAGGATAACATGGAAGAAGGTAAATTTGCACCTAAAATTTAGAAACCCACTGGTAAGAAACCTTATAAACCTATATATTTCAATTGTCATAAGCCAGGACATACTGCTAATGTTTGTAAAAGCATATCTAATGTTACTAATGGTTATAGACCTAATACATATCAAGGATATAAGCCTATAACTTTTAATGGGTATTGTTACACTTGAAACATGAATGGGCATAGAGTTGTTGAGTGCAAGTATGGAGAAAATAATATGGCACCTCATATGAGTCAAAGGTTTGGTGGTGGTTGGCAAAGAACCTTTAATCACCAAATAAGTCCTAACTGGCAGAGACCCTATGCTAACCGGTCTAGCCCCTATGAGATGGAAAAGAGGATGAATATGGTTCACACAATCTGTCATAACTACACTCATGTAGCTATGAACTGTAGAAGAAGGACTGGTAGAGGCAATGTTGGACCTTGGAGAGAATCTAGTATGGCTTGTTATCATTGTCATCAATCGGGACATATTGCAAAGTTTTGCAAAGCAAAGGTGAATCAATTGGTAAATCAATCTGATGACCAAAAAGGGAAGATAAAAATGGATGTGGAGGAGACCAGAGCTGAAATGAATAAAATCTTGAAAAAGAAGGATGATGAGAAACCATCTGAAGATCCCAATTCTTCACCAGCAAACTAAGTTATTAAAAAGCTTAGGGGGAGCTTAATTTTAGATCCATTTCAGAACCTCTTGAAGGACCATGAGGTAAGTTAAATTTGCATACCTTGATGCATTATGATACTAAGAAGTGATTTTATGATCAAACTGGTAGGTTTGATGTGTTATGAGAACCGGTAGTATGTTTTAGGGTTTTATCGGTAATAGCATTTAATGTGGTAGATAATGGGCAAATAAAAAAGAACTTTGTAAATGTCATTCATCACTTTGGATTCTTGTGAGCACTCAGAGAGCGAGAAGAGTAGAGAATTTTGTGTTTGCAGTATCTAATCAAATTGAAAGAGTTTTGAGGAGATTTGAGGTGATCCACGATCAACAATCGACAAGTGAACATTGTCGGTGTCGAAACCCTAGTTGTGAAAGCGGTAAAAGGTATTTATCTGACAAATCCTATTTTCTATTCCTGAAATCTGAATCTTTGAGAATGGATACCCCACATCTATTAGATGTTACAGACATACCTCATCTTGAATTTAAAAGGCACCTGTTTAAGTCTGTTGAAATTGATCTCACCAAAGCCCTATCCAGAGTTCCCTATAGAGTGTTACAAGTAGAAGATGTTAGATCTTTTTATCATTACAAATTGGAGGATCTTGGTATTTTTGTGATCTTTGACCAATATAAAATGTTGTATGATAAGAACAGAGTGGTGAAGGAGCAATTTAAGAGGGTTACCGAGAAAAGTTTTCACCATGCAATAAGTTCCATTAATGATTTTGATGGTGAACATGTCAGATATGTTCTTAGCAAGATTCACGAACAATTTATGTGGCTTGACAGACCACATAAGATTACAAAAGAAGCTATTCATGCAGTCACCAGACTTTGTGCCACCGGTGAGGTTCCAGTATTGAGATCCATTCCTAAGAATGATGTTGAAAGGATGACTAATTCAAGATGGGATGGAAGAGAAATGACAGTGAATAATATTAATGATCTAGCATTTAAATATGCTTCAATGGTTATTGGTTACCAGATATATCATTCTAGCAGGATGAACAACATCCATGTTACAACCATTCATACAACATACTGGATTATAAAGGAAGATGTTGATTTTGATTTGTTTGAGGCATTGCGAAATCAACTAATGTTGAATCTTGAGTCCATCAAGAAGGATGAGATATTGAAGTTTAAATTTGGACAGTTGATCATTGGTTTATTTTCTACTTTTAGAAATGTTTTCCCGGTATCGGCGATGTTTAGTGGTCTAAGGACACACCGACACTATTACAAATGAAGAACAACATTAGAATGTTGGGTAATGGTTTTGATAAAATTGCATGGGTATATTTTAAAGATTTTCAAAAGAAGATGCATGCAAGAGAAAGGTTACCAGAGAGTATTGTCCAGAGATGCAGATACAATTTGTTTCATGGTTGATACAAATACCTATATGATCGAGGTAGTTGATCCCAGGACAACTTGGGTGATGCCTATGGGTTATGAAGTCGAAGCAGATATTTTGGTGGCATATGCAGATCACTTGTTAACTCAACCAGTATATACAACTACAGAAAGATCTGGCACATACAAGGATAAATCTCTACCGGTGCACTCTGAATTAAATAAGCCAGTAATTTCTAAGAAAGTGAGAAAGGAAGTGGAGGCATTTGCTAAACAACAGGCTTTACAAAGGAAGCCATTGCAGAAGCAAGAGCAAGACATGCAGCATGACAAGAAGGTGCATCAAGTGCCCGAACCGATACCTCCACTGGTATGAAAACAAGAAGTGAAGATTTAAAGATTAAGAGAGAGATACCTGCTAAAGCAAAGAAGGAGAAGCCTTCCAAGATACAATTCAAGAGAAAAGGAAAAATCGTTGAACCCCCTGCACCTAAAGCATCGGTAACTGCAGGGAAAAGGAAAAAGGAACAAGCAAAGAAACTGGTAGCTGCTGATGAAGAAGAAACTGAATCAGAAGGTGAGAAGAAAGCCTTAAGAGCTAGTGGTAAGAGATCAAAGGATGTTGGAACTTACATTGTCAAGACTATAAAGAAACTAGTAACAAAGCTTACATCTTTTGAAAAGTTAATAATACATGTTAAGGAGTATGGTTTGTTAACTGTTGTGAAGAAACTTTATGATAGTTTTGGTGAGGATGAACAGAGATAGATAGAGGATGTAGTTGTTTTCATGATGAATAAATACATTAAATCCCTAATTGAATTGCAAGGGCTAATTTCAAATTCTTTATATAATAAGATTGATGCAAGATGGAAGGCTCTTATGAAACAAGACAGAAAATGTATTGAATTAATTCGTAAAAATCTGCAACCTAAACCTACAAGAGAGGAGATTGATAAATTTGATACTTGATGAGATTGTTATGGGAGACCAACCGGTAGATGATCAACCAATCAATACACAAACAGAGATAGTTGTCATTCCTAATGATGACACCAGTACTAATGATGTTGATGCAACTGATAATGCAAATGTGTAGGTTGATGATGTGAAAATGTCTAAAGATGGAGAAGACAAGAGCTCTGAAGAGCCACCGATACATACATAGACTATTTTGCAACTGGTAAATGACAGTGAAAAGAATAAGGAAGAAGAAAAGATAGAAGAAAAGATAGAGGATAAACCCAAAGAGAAGAAAGAGGAAGAAGAGAAGGAAACCGATAAATCTGAACCTAAAGTGACACCTCTATCCTTTAGTTCTAAGACAAAAATTGATTATGATGAGGAGGATTATGCATTAAGTATACAAGGACCCATTAATATGGATATGCTGAGTTTTACAAAATTAATGGAGATCACCACTACAATGCAATATAGAGAAAATAAGAAGAGAATGAAGGAACAATAGAAAGAAGCTGAGATAATCAAACATGCAGTTGAAATTTTGTCATGTTTATTACCAGAGACTGATATAGAGAATTTTGCTATGCCTATTGATAAGCTAGGTCAATTGGTTAATGATGTTGGTGAATAGATGAAAACATTTGAGGATGCAACATATGTTTGTGTAGAAAAGGAGAATAAGAAGCTAAGGACATAGCAGTTAATGAAAGATATTGATAAAGCTAAAGTTTCTTTCACTATTAATAAGGACTACTTGATGGAAGCATTGGAGACTGGTGGTAAGATCATTCTTCTGTGGCAATTTTTTCTTTATTTTGTGATGATTTGGTAAAGAAGAAGAAGGAAGCAGAAAAAGAACTTGAAGTTCTAAGTGTTGGCATATGTGCAAGAGTGTGATGACATGATGATATTGTATGTTGTCATTGATGTCAATATGCTATGAAGTGAACCGATATATTGAAGATTAAGCAACTAGAAAAGAGAACTGGTATGGTATTGTAAGCCGGTATATGAGAAATAGGTGGAGCGGTATGTTTGTCCAAGTAAACCGGTATGTTAAAATGTGAACCAGTACATCGAATGTGGTAGCACTACCGGTTGGTAGTCTTAGCTTCAGGATTTCCGGTTGAATTGTTCCAAGCCTGTGTGATTCAACCGATGACACCGTGTGATGAGTTAGCATTGTAATGAAGATTAGATCATGTTGCCACGTCAGCCTTGTGCGCGTGAAGGATCTTGCATGAAGGAGATTGATCATATCTACCTCGGGAATGTGTAAAGTCCCTATTAACGGTGGAGAACACGTGATGGATTATCGCCTCCATGAAGCGGTGAAGAATGAATGATGGAGAATGTCTTGAGATCTGTTCAAAACCATTGTATTCAAATGCAAAGTGTTCAATGGTCAGGATTGAACCGATCAATTTCTTAACCAAAATGTTTAGGGTTTAGAGTTTACGCTACCGACCTATCTATTTCCTATAAGGTTGATGTTGTGTTTCATGTTGTGGTTGTTGGAAAATGTTGTGTGTGTATCTAAGTGTAGAGATATGTGATTCTTGCCAGACCAAATAAGAGATTTGATACCTGCAAAGTGTGTGTGCAGAAGGAAGGAACTAAACTAGATCTGCATTGGCATTGAGTGCTATTACCATATCATTGTAATACCTGTTGATCTTTAACTACTTCAGATTAGATCATGTTACCACGTCAGCCTTGTGCACGTGAAGGATCTTGCATGAAGGATTTTGATCATATCTACCTCGGGAATGTGTAAAGTGCCTATTAACGGTGGAGAACACATGATGGATTATAGCCTCCATGAAGCGATGAAGAACAAATGATGGAGAATGTCTTGAGATCTGTTCAAAACCATTGTATTCAAATGCAAAGTGTTCAATGTTCAGGATTGAACCGATCAATTTCTTAACCAAAATGTTTAGGGTTTAGGGTTTACGCTACCAACCTATCTGTTTCCTATAAGGTTGATGTTGTGTTTCATGTTGTGGTTGTTGGCAAATGTTGTGTGTGTATCTAAGTGTAGAGATATGTGATTCTTGCCAGACCAAATAAGAGATTTGATACCTGCAAAGTGTGTGTGCAGAAGGAAGGAACTAAACCAGATCTGCATTGGCATTGAGTGCTATTACCATATCATTGTAATACTTGTTGATCTTTAACTGCTTCAATAGTTGGAAAATCCCTTAACCAGGTAGCTTTAACCAGCTTGCTATAAATCCTTTAACAGGGTGACTCAAAGCCATTGAGTTCATGAAATCCTCTAACAAGGTAACCTCTAACAGGGTTTAACCCTTAACCAAGTATTCTAGCCATCCCTTAACCGGGTGATCCCTAACAGGATCGGTTCCTAACAGAACCTATTGTAATAGTCTTTAACCGGACTAGGCTCCTAACAGAGCAGACTTCTAAAGAGTTCAAAAAAATCTTGTGGGTATTCATCCCCACCGTGGTTTTTCCCAGTTGGGTTTCCACGTGAAAATATGTGTGTCATGTGTGATGCCTCTTTCATGTGATGCTTTGTTATTTTCTGTCAAGCGGTGAATCATGTTATGCTAGTAAATTATTGTATCTCTAATGATAGATTATCTATTTATGCATAAGGATAAAGTGGAAATGAGGAAGTAGGTTGTATGGAAAGCTAAGTGTTGTCGATTTATGTCTTTCCTAGTAGCATTATGTTTAATCGGTAGTAATTCGGTTCAGACCGGTGTTAGTGATTGCCAGTCAAGTTCACTGTTTGTAGTCAAACTAGTTCAAGAAAAGTTTTTGTGCTTGTATTGATTCACCCCCCCCCCTCTTAGTATCAGTTTGTTACTTACCGTTCATCATTAAGTTATCACTAAGTGATTCATTTAAGCCCCTGAATGATTCTGCAATATACTATGGAAGGCCCATTGTAGAACTTCAACATAAGCTGAAAACTTATGAAAATAAACAGGTAAAGAGAACAACTTCCCTGCAGGAACTACAAACATAGTTGATACCGAAAGTTGAAATCTTGCAGCGAGGGTATAAAGAGTCAAAATCTATCCTTCCTACTCTAGAGATGAGCACTATAGATGTCATGGAGGAGCTTGTTGGGTAGATGAGGACACATGTGGAGAATATCGGCACTATTTTGGAAACCTGGCATAATGATCTGAAGCAATTGAAATCTCATTTTAGTGACACTTTTTCTAAAATTTCATTGTAAAAATTTTTTGAACTCCTTTATCTATATATGCTATGCAATTTTGATGTAAATGTATTTATCTTTTCATGCATTTACTTTCCTTTGTCATTGTTGTCAAAGGGGGAGTAGTTGTTGAAAAGAGTCAGTCAAAATTTTGTTGTAATTTTAATGAGTAGCAGTATGAGTCTTGTAATGGTTTAAATTTTTGTAATAGCATGTAAATTTTTGCTAAAGGGGAGTATATGTCATGAATAGAGTCAATTTTTGTATTGCACACTTAGACAAAAAATTTCCGAAGTGTTGCCATCAATACCAAAGGGGGAGATTGTTGGCTTGATGATGATTTCTTGATTTAAAGAGTTGATTGGTGACTTGTTTTATGTTGTCATTGATGGAAACTATGTTTTATAGTTGCATAAGTCAGGTAAGCCAGCCAGTAGAGAAGATAGTTTAACAGTGAATGGACAAGTAGGTCTTCAACTGGTAAATAGGAACAAAGTTGCATTCAAACAACCGATACAAACGATTGATGAAGAGTTGGATGATGCAGGTTTGTAGGAGTGATGGAGATAGGTATTTGGTGCTATATTTATGACTACATTAGTAGATTCAACATGATGATCAAGATTTGATGTACAGAGCAGGCTATCTAGAAGAACACTTAACCGGTAGTGATAAAGTCACTAAGATTGGTAAACCGGTACAATTTTGTTTTATTTTTGGTTTGTTATGTCGATGGCCAACATAAGTTTGGCTTGTAATATAAGTTTGTTTAGATTCATTGAACCTAGTAAATTGTTCCAAGGTCTTGACAGGCCTTAGTCTGCTCCTAACAGGGCATATTCGTAAGACCTTAACCGGTCAGAGGTTTCTATTATGTAGATAGTGAATCTTGTGGGTACTAACTCCGACCATAGATTTTCCCTATTGGGTTTCCACATATAAATCATTGTGTTATGGTTGGAATGTTTTATGTAGTGTTTTCTTATGTGATTATTTTCCTTGCATGTCTATTGATTTTAAAGTTGTTAAGAGGTGTAATTAGATTTTTAAGGTTTTTGCTTGCACTGATTCACCCCCCCCCCCCCCCCCCCCCCTCTTAGTGCCTTATAAGTTTATTAGGTTTCATGGGATCTTGTGTTTATAAAAGCAACCTTAAGGGTAGTTGTTTGGGTTGGTCAATTATCTAGGTTAGCATTTGTGAAGGAAGCATGGCATGGGATGTGTGGATTCAATCTTGGTCACATGGAGTGCTTGTTGATGACTTGTTATGGCTACATTTTTTAAGGCTTTCCATAGTTGTATTGTAATGGACGCATTGTTGATAATACATGGTGGATGATGCTTTTGGAGGCTGGGTTTTTACCTCATGAGGGTTTCCTTACGGTATATCTTGTGTCACATTTTCATGGGTATGTTGTATACTCTTTGAATGTAGATTCTATGTGTTGATTTGATTAAGATCTAAATTGGGCTATGTGGAAATTGTCATAAAGTTGATTACAAGTTTCTTTTCAGTAATGACCCTTTCTTGTGAGCCCCTCTAACTAGGGACTTTTCTGCTTCTGCCAATTAGTGCATAATTTCAAGGAAGATAACTTTATCCTAAACAGTGATAGGCAAAAACCTAGGAGTAATAGGGATACCAAATGATTGTGCGATCCTTGAAATAAAATCATGATCCTCGGTTATGAGGAATTTATAATTCAAGTGTTAAGTCTTTAGGCCTTAAGATATTCTTCACTTCTTTACTCAAACCCCACCTTACCTCTCCTTGGAGGATACTCAACAACTTTCTAACAAATAAATTTTTAAAATACATCTAGTTAGACTCATCCATATTCATATCCCATATATAAGTCCATTCCTAGATTGGAAGCAATTCCCCTTTTACCATAGTAGTAATGTGTAGGTCTGCAGGCTAAACCTTAAGACCTTTGTATAAAAAGATATGAATCAACAAAGAGTAATACCTAAAAACCATTGAATTTCCACTCTTAAAATCACAGAGGGTATTATGGATGCCCTCTTCCACTAGGGTTGCATAATCAAATAGTTTGTTAATGTCTCTACTTTGGATATAAACAAACAACACTAGCATCCAATTTGGAATCATGCTCTTGACATCTGCAACACACACTTGACATAGAGAATAATAGGTATTTGTAAAATAAATAGCAAATAAATTAACATTATAAGGAGCAAGTTATTTTGAATTCAATGGTCTTCCATCTCTTGTCAAGCCCTTAGGCCTAAAAGAAACCAATTTTTCTCTGTACAACCCTTCATTATTCTTATATTCTCTTTCCAATTCTTCTGGATTAATAGGCCAATCCATATTAGGGTTCGACATGAACACTTCATCAATGACTTCCTTAGTGATGGCCATTAATCTCCTCCTAGACCTTTTCTATATTTTTGTGGACCCCGGGGAGCTATGCAATTATCTCCTCAGAGAATTTCCTCTTAACCAAGCTAGAAGAGTCATCCATTGCTAAAATCAGGGCTTATGTAAACCAATATAAAATAGCTAGGGTTTATATGGATAAAACCTAAAATGATCCTCTTTGAGACCTTGAACGATGAATTGAGCTTATAGGAATGTAGAAGACTCAAATAGGAAGCAATTGCCAATGTAACTAATGCAACTTTGGTTTGCATTGTAGGAAACCCTAGAACATAAACCCTATAGTAGTAGCATGAAGTTACAAAAGAGATACAGAGCATAGTAAGTGTAGAATTGAGTTGGAATGAAGCTAATATAATCAAAATTCTAGATTGCAATGGGAACTTGGACACATTAACTATAGGCACATAGGGTGGTTTGATGATGGGAGATAGTCATTAGAATTCATATTTGAACATTAGGGCCCCAAAAACAAGATCCATGTCTATTAGTGATGAATGAGAACCGAGCGCATGGAAAGCTTTATCATTTTTTATATTTACCACTATTTATTAAAGTCTTTTGGAGTTGTAGAGTTAACCTCTCTGAATACTTGTAGCTAATCATGCAACCATGTGGAGATCATGATCATCTATCCCATAAGAGTTAATCACTCATTATCTTACCAAAGAGTCAAGCAATCTAGACCCACATCCTCGCCACATCATACTTTCCTCCATATGTCATCCTTTTAGCAGTCCAATTGTATGTCACCACCATCGATAGGGCCCACACGCCACATATATAGGCAGTGTTGTGAAGTTAGCTCTTATGAGCAACTTCGATTAATCACTCAGCTCCGCAATGATCTAGACCATCAGATGCATGAAAAATAATTGTTCAATAGTGCGGCATATATCATTGAGCCATTGGTCCCACCTTTCTGACATGTCCACTAACATCTAGTAAGTGGGAAGTTGTTGGTTCACCTAGAATGAGTTATAATTGTGTCGGGCCCATGTGCCAAGTGAGTGGGTGGGGTTGCATAGTTAAAGAAAGTGAGCACCTTAGGTTAATTGTGAAACCAAGTGGTCATATGGGTCATTTATCTTGTAGAAGATGCATCATATGGTAACGATATGGAGATCCAAGGCAACTGAATGGCTAACCAAAGGGGGTCGGTCACGGAGACCATGTGATACACTTAAGTCATAACTTTAATTACCAAGATCCAGTTACCTGAAGTCACCGTAGGATTAAAACAAAAAGGAAAGAAAAATAACAATCACTATTACGGTTTAGGGGTTAAGGCATTTAAGCTTAGAACACATAGAAAGGATAAAACCCTAAACCAAGCTCCACTATCATTCAAGACAAAATTTTAGGGCATATCTCAATAGGGTGTTGGAATTTGTGTCATATAGAGAAAGTTGTTGCAGGTGGAATTTTAGAAAGTTTCTATCATTACAAGTGGAGGAGAATCTTTGATAAATTAATGACAACTTTTAGTAACTACCAATAATTCCAAAGGAGGGAGTTTGAATTTGAATTTGTGCCATTTTGGGAAAGTTATTGCAGGAGGATTTTTAGAAAGTTTTTGTTGTTATAAGTGGAGAAGAATCTTGGACAACCTAATGATGACTTGTGGCAATTGTCATAACCAAATTAGCAAGAATTACCAAGAAAGAAGTTGAATTTAGGAACCAAAATATTGCATGCAGGATGGATATAAATATTGTAATTTTGGTCATTTGGAGGATATTCTTGATATCTCTTTTTCTCTCATATTTGCATATTTGTAGGAAGATTCTTCAATGGACGAAACCTCATTGGAGTAGAAGGCTTGTGGATGAAAACCCATGAGTAGAAAATGGTCAAAGGATAGAAATCCTTTGTTCACATTAGGCAATCTAATCTAGAGTTTGCATTTGGACTAAAGGAAGATAGGGAATTTGTTAGTTTCTTCAGTTTAGTTTGCAAGACTTTATTAGAGTTGTTTGGAGTGGTTTAATGAGAATAGTTGTGTGTTTCTATTATTGTGACTTATTTGTGGGTGGATTACAATAGTATGATACTGTTATAATATTTTTAATGGACTATATATGTTGTATACTTCCATTTCGAATTCAAACAGTGACATTAGTGGTGTTTCAAGTGATTTAGGTAAATTGTGGGAGTGATGGTTTTTGGGTTTTGTCTATTATTTTGGAGTTTTGGAGATTTTATATTGTTGATATTATTAATAAATTTCTGACCTAATTATATGATTCTCATATTATAAAAATCAGTTTTAATAACATTTTCCAAGGTTTCATTTAAATTGGCCTCTTATGTGCAAGTTTAGCTAGCCAGTTTTAGTGTTTTCGGTAAATTTTGGTATAGCATTTGTGGATCTAATTTCTAGATATTAGAGTAATATTAAATTTTTGGTTGGATAAATTACACAAACATATATATCACAAACCAATATTTGGTTGCAAATCAACCTAAGGCATAGCTAAATCTCAAACACGTCTTATCACATTCTTCAAAGTAATAATAATAGGTCAAGATCAACCACAAATGAAGGAACTCATGTTGTCGGCCCCAATATCAACACCACTGTCAAAACTGTTAACTTATTTCCTTCACACTATGGAGGAAAAGATTAATCATCATACAAACCAAGATGAAAATAATGCAAACTATCTACAACCTCTCTGCAATCATCTCTTGAAGAAATAAAGCATTAATAGCTATCACAAATGAATAATCACTGAATAGGTAGAAACAGGGAAACCCATATAATCTATGACACTTCAACATATAAGATATAGCACTACAAAGCACCAATTCTCTTAAAATTCATATCTATGAATCATTTTACCTTCTTGAAAGCATTCCCAAATATGCAAAAGCATACCAATCACCACGAGGGAATGCATAGCATTTTAGTGATACCAATCTTAATTTGGTATTTCATAAGGATAATGATGGCTATCATAATCATTTTACAAAATTCCTCACCCTCATACTCTTCCAATTGATCAATGTTAGCATCAGCATAATACTTGTGTGTAACTTCATTCTCTTGGAATTTCTTTCCCACATCAAGTGTAGTTGCAAAAATAGATTTGGATAGATTATGAGAGAAATTCCATATATCACACCAAAATTAATATTACAAAAGATACACATGATCCTTCTTCAAGGGATCAAGTGTTTATTTCTCCCGATACCCTTGGTTTGAATTCTTTGGTACTACTTTTTTGCCATTTCCTCCAAGTTTCTTGGACTATTCATATTTATATGGCTAGTTCTATAGCCTTTGACGCTCATTAAAATGTGAAAAAGAAGCTTTAGAAGGCATACTTTTTTCATTTTTGCAACCTTATATGAGATATTCTTCATAGCTTCTATCAACTTGTCCATTTTTTCTTTAGTAGTAGGAGGCTTGCAACAAGTTGTTGCATTTGGTTTTAATAATTTTACATCATCCCTTTTGTGGTCTTTCCTAGAAGCTGTTAGGATAACCAATGAACAACTGAGAGGAGGGGGGTGAATAAGTTGTTAACAGATTATAACATTTAATCCACTTAATAACCTTTAACTAGATTAAGTACCAGTAAAACAGAAACAAATACAGGTAAACAATGCAACTTAGCAATTAATCAAATAAACAATACAAAGCAACCATACCACATAACAACATGATTTGTACGTGGAAAACATGGAAAGGTAAAAACCATCGTGGGAAGCCTACCCACAGTCAGATGATACTTCTATAGAAAGTATGTGTTACAATGAGGGGCCTGCACATGCAAGAAGGCACACTGCCTAGAGAATACTTCTCATTACGAAAGAGTCTAACTAACTATAGAGAGGCTACAACCATCTCAAGATAAATGGACAACAATCCAATAGAGTGAACTGCCAGAGATAGCATCTACCATGCATGATTACAGTCCCAGTTAAGCTCAATATTGGAGGCCTTTGACCTCTTCCTTAATCCTAATTCAATCACCTATGATCGACCAAATAGCCTTCGCATATTGTATTGCATTCCAAGACCATGACACATAATACTGATGATCTATAATAAGATCTTACATCATTTTATACAAACCCTAAGGCCTAAACTAATTAGGTCGGCCACCTAAGAGATATTACAATAAGATCATTTCATAAATCCATATTACAATGATATGCCATGTCGGCTTAAGACCAAAACAATAATAACAAATCCATAAATCATCCTAAAACATCTCAGTAATGTGTAGGTTACACGTTGATATGATACCGGTTCATAACCTAGATAGGCACCAGACCTATTATGGGTCCACCATGCCAAAGCAATGTCTTCACACAGTTGAAGCATGATCAAAGAACATCTTCAGCATCCTGAAATCCATGTAGAAGTTGCACCAACACCAATTATGCATCTTGTCAAAATTCCTCAGTGAAAGCTTTGTCGGTAGAGCCTTAAACCAATGTCAGTAAGGGTTTACCAAAGTGTATGATAGCATTTGATTACCAATTCAATACCAACTGACCAAGACATGCTCCAAAAGAACATACCACATGTAACCAATCACATTCCATAGATCCAAACATGCCAAAAGTGTCCAACATATAGTCGCTTTTGTTGATAACACTAGATCTTCTATCGGTAACCAAAACCTATATGCCGGTAACCAACCATATCAGCTAGTATTGACATTAATGAAAAAACATCAATGCAACACATAATCAATTCATCCATAATGCCAACAATCTCCCCCTTTGGCATTGATAGCAACACTAGATGTGAAAAATATCTAAGTACCAAGAAATGCCAAACAAGTCTCCCCCTGTGGAAGACAACCAACAATCTCCTGAATATCAATAACTCCCCCCTTGTGAATGATAACTCTGTAAGGTTTTGAATTGATTTTTCACATCACTATCACTCCCCCTTTGACGTCATTGTCATAAATCTGACAGAAATATCAAAGCAAGAATATAAACCTTTGAATTTCAAAGCTGACTACTCCCCCTGAGTAGTAGCACCATTCATCAATGTCGAAATGAATAATGTCTCTGATAATACATGTCGGACTAATGACAAAATTCATCAATCAAGTCTTTGTCGGAGGGGCAGAAACCCCTAACCTATCTCTCAAATACTCAAATGATTCCTTAGATAGTGGTTTGGTGAATATATCTGCAATATGTTCTTTAGTGTTCACATAAACCAATTTGACTTCCTTTGCTTCTACCTTGTCCTTCAAAAAGTTAAACTTTATTGATATATGCTCAATCTTAGAGTGAAATACCAGATTCTTAGAAATGTCAACAACTACAGAGTTATCACAATAGATAACTAACAATTCACTAAAATTTACCCTGATATCCTTCAACATTTTCTCCATCCACAAGACTTGAGTGCAATTAGTTGTTGTTGTCGCATACTTAGCTTCTACGGTAGATAAAGAAATGCATGATTGTTTTTCGCTGATCCATGAAACCAGTTTCTTCCCAAGAAAGAAAGCTCCACCAGAAGTGCTCTTCCTGTCATCACTATCCCCTGCCCAATCTGAGTTAGTATATGCACATAAAGTGAAATCATCATTTTTAGAATACCATAAACCATATTTTGTTGTTCCTTGCAAATACTGAAAAATCCTCTTTACTGCACATTCATGATTTTCTTTGGGATTACTTTGATATCTTGAAACAATACTTACTCCATTTATAATATCCAGTCTAGTCTGAGTTAGATATAATAGACCACCAATCATAGACTTATGCCTTGTCGGATTTACTAGTGTAGAAGTATCCTTGATAGATAATTTCTCACTTGTCATCATAGGAGTACTTACTGGTTTGGAATTATCCATACCAAACTTCTTCAACAATTCCCTCAGATACTTAGTTTGACAGATAAAAGTGTCTTTGTCAATTTGAGTAATCTGCAAACCTAAGAAAAATCTCATCTCACCAATCATGGACATTTTGAATTCATTCTTCATATTGTTAGCGAATTCCATGCACAATTTGTCTTCACCTCCAAAAATGATATCATTAACAAATATTTCAATAATTAGAATATCATTATCAATGATCTTATAATATAATTTACTATTAGCACTGCCTTTAGTAAAACCAAGCTTCAAAAGATATTTATCCAACATTGCATACCAAGCTCTAGGAGCCTGTTTCAATCCATATAAAGCTTTCTTCAACATGTAGACCATATCTTTATCATTTGTCACTGAAAATCCATCAGGTTGCTCAATGTATACTTCAAGTTCACTATTCAAAAATGCACATTTAACATCCATTTGATAAACCTTATAGTTCTTATAAGTTGCATAGGCAAGAAATAGTCTAATAGCTTCAATTATAGCTAGAGGTGCAAATGTTTCACCATAATCAATTCTTTCCATTTGAGAATACCTTTTACAAACCAATCTAGCCTTGTTTCTTACAACTTGACCATCCTCATTCAGTTTATTCCTAAAAACCCATTCTAATTCATCTTCCATAGCCTTTAACCTATTTTTATCCTTACAAGCTTCAATAACAGTTGTTCGTTCAACTTGAGAAATAAGACATACCTCTTCATTTGCCAGTTTTCTTCTTGGCATAACTCCCTTGTTCCTATCTCCAATGATTTGATCTTCAAAATAATTTAATCTTACATACCTTGGTGTCTTCTAAACTTCAGGTTCACTACTCTGATCATCAGTCGTTGTTGAATTTTTTGATTGTGTCGGTGTAACTGTCTCAATTTCTTGTATTAGTTGAGGCATTGTTGGTTCCCTATCATATGATATAGAATGATTTCTATATTGCTCATCCACTTTCACATTAGCACTTTCCACAATTTTTTGGAAAAATTTGTTATAACATCTATATGCTTTTCTCTGAATTGAATAACCAAGAAATATCCCTTCATCACATCTAGGATCAAACTTTCCAATTGAATCATCTCTTTTGATATAGCATTTACTTCCAAAAATTCTGAAATACTTAACAGTAGGTGTATGTCCAAACCATAATTCATAAGGGGTCTTACCGGTTTCACCTTTGATGTGAACTCTATTGAATGTGTAGATTGTTGTACTCATTTCTTCTCTCCAGTAGATATGAGGCAATTTGGCTTCCATCATCATACATCTCACTGCATCCAAAATGGTTATGTTCTCTCTTTCCACTACTTCATTCTGCTAAGGAGTCTGAGGTGCAGATAATTGTCTCCTAATTCCATTTGTCTCACAATAACTCTTAAATTCATGAGAAGTGAACTCACCGCCATGATATAATCTTAGACATTTGATTTTCAATCCAGTTTCTGTTTCAACTTTTTCTCTAAAGATCTTGAATTTCTTAAAAGCTTTAGACTTCTCCTTAATAAAAGTCACCCACATCATCCTAGAATAGTCATCAATAATCAACATGAAATACCTATCACCTTGAAAGCTTCTAGTCCTTGTTGGACCACATAAGTCAGTGTGAATCAAATCAAGTACATCATTAGATTTATCATGTATGCTATTAAAAGAAGTTATAACTTGCTTTCCCAATTGACATTCCTTACATATTGGATTATGAGGCTTCATAATCTTAGGTATTTCTCTAACTGCCTTAGTTGAACTGATCTTAACAATACAAAAAAAATTAACATGACATAGTCTCTTATGCCATAACCAACTCTCATCAATATGAGAAATCAAACATGTCTTATTACCATTGTTCAAGTGAAAGATATTACCTCCAATCTGAATATCGGTTGCAATCTCCAAACCAGTCTTGTTAATAATTTTGCATTTTCTATCTTTAAACTAAAGTTGGAAACCCTTGTCCACCAATTGACCAACACTCAAAATATTATGCTTTAAACCTTCTACATAATAGACATTATTCGTATTATGCTTACCATCCAAAGAAATAATACCTCTACCTCTGATCATACATGTTTTGTCATCTCCAAATATGACTTGACCGCCTTTGTATTCTTGCAGGGACATAAATTTCCCTTTATCTCCAGTCATATGATGTGAGCATCCACTATCAATTACCCATTCATCCTTATCTTTAACTTTTTCTCCCAAGGCCTTTTCTTCATTTTTGATAGACGGTTCCGGTTCATCTTCCTTTAAAGTATAAAACACCCATATTTTCCATTGTCGGATCCACTAGCAGAGTCTTTTGTCGGTTCATCTTTGGAGTCATCAGTTACGCATTTCTCATCTGCTATGTAACATTGTTTACTTTTCTTGAATCTATATCTGTTCTAGTTAGGCTTAAATGATTTCTTAACTCTTTCCTCAAACCTTGCATTCCTTTTAGGACATCTAGGTGCAAAATGACCAATCTTATTACATGAAAAACATTTAAAAGGTGTTTTTCCTTCATACTTACTTCATGTTGGACCTTTAGGTATTCTTCTTGCAAATAAGGCTTCAAGTTGCTCAAATTATTCATCTTCTTTCCTCATGTCTTCCAATTCTTTTGCATATAAAAATTTCCAATCACTTTTGCCGGTAGATGATGATGATGATGCATGAAAAGTAGGTTCAGACTTTACAGCTCCAAAAGATCCAAATTCTTCAAGCTCAAAAGAAGATAATTCCCCAATCAGAATGTCTCTATTAACTAAAGAGTTTGCCATTGTTCTCAATTCATTAATTGCAGTTCCCTTCATCTGGTAAGCTGGTGGAAGGGCTCTCAAGACATTGGAAACTATTTCATCTTCACTCAGAAATCCTCCACAACATTGAATTCCTATAATAATCTCATTTACTCTTTCCATAAAAACAACAATTCTTTCATTATCTTCCATCTTCAAGTTTTCATATCTTACTTGGTAGCCATCAAGTTTAGCAATCTTGATAGTAGGATCACCTTCATTCAAAGTTTGTAATTTTTCCCACATAACCTTAGCCGATGATTTATTAGTTAATCCCATGATCTATTGATCAGTAAGTGCACACAAGAGGGCTTCTCTAGCTCTGCAATCATTCTCAATATTCTTATCCAAGTCTGTAGAAGCAAGATTGCCAGATGCTGGATCATAAGGTGTGTATCCTTTCTTAGTGATCTCCCAAATATCCTTGCCAAGACATCTAAGATGAGTCTCCATTCGAATTTTCCATATCCCATAATTTTTTCCATCAAGCTTAGGGATTTCTCTTCTGAAAATAGTTGTCGGTGGATTAGAAGTGTTGGCTGCCATAGGATTTACCTCAATCGGTTAGGCTTTTGCAAAAAAGGACCAAAGCTTTGATACCAATTATTAGTATAATCAATGAACAACTGAGAGGGGGGTGAATGAGTTGTTAATATATTATAGCATTTAATCTAGTTAATAACCTTTAACTAGATTAAGTACCAGTAAAACAAAAATAGATATCGATAAACAATGCAACTTAGCAATTAATCAGATAAACAATGCAAAGCAACCATACCACATAACACCATGATTTGTACATGGAAAACCCAAAAAGGGAAAAACCACAGTGGGAAGACCCACAGTCAGATGATACTTTTGTAGAAAGTATGTATTACAATGAGGGGCCTGCACATGCAGGAAGGCACACTACCTAGAGCGTACTACTCATTACAAAAGAGTCTCACTAACTATAGAGAGGCTACAACCATCTCAAGATAAATGGACAACAATCCAATCGAGTAAACTGCCAGAGATAGCATCTACCATGCCTGATTATAGTCTTGGTTAAGCTCAATACTAGAGGCATTTGACCTCTTCCTTAATCCCAATTCTATCACCTATGATCGACCAAATCTCCTTTGCATATAATGTTGCATTCGAAGACCACGAAACATAATCCCCATGATCTACAATGAGATCTTACATCATTTTATACAAACCATAAGGCCTAAACCAATTAGGTCAGCCAGCTAAGAGATATTACAATAAGATCATTTCATAAATCCATATTACAATGATATGCCATGTCAGCTTAAGACCAAAACAATAATAACAAATCCATAAATCATCCTGAAACATCCTGGTAACATGTAGGGTACACGTTGACATGATACCAGTCCATAACCTATATAGGCACCAGACCTATTCTGGGTCCACCATGCCAAAGAAATGTCTTCACACAGTTGAAGCATGATCAAAGAATATCTTCAACATCCTGAAATCCATGTAGAAGCTGCACCAACACCAATTATGTGTCTTGTCAAGATTCCTTAGTAAAGCTCTTCCAGTAGAGCCTTAAACCAATCCAAGTAAGGTTTTACCAGAGTGTATGATAGCATCAGATTACAAAGTCAATACCAATTGACCAAGACATGCTCTAGAAGCACGTACCACATGTAATCAATCACATTCCATAGATCCAAACATGTCGGAAGTGTCCAATAGATAATCTCTTCTGCCGGTAACACTAGATCTTCTATCGGTAACCAAAACCTATCTGTCGGTAACCAACCATATCTGTTAGTGTTGACATCAATGAAAAAACATCAATGCAACACATAATCAATCCATCCATAATGCCAACAAAAGCCTTGAAAAATATCTTATTTTTTTTAAGGTTCTTGTCTCTCAATAGATAACCCAATTTTGAATCAAAGGCCCCCATAGTATAGAACAAGGTATGTATTCTTATTGGGTATCCGGTAGAGCCTTAAACCAATCCTGGTAAGGTTTTACTAGAGTGTATGATAGCATCCAATTACTAAGCCAATACCAATTGACCAAGACATGCTCCAGAAGCACGTACCACATGTAATCAATCACATTCCATAGATCCAAACATGTCGGAAGTGTCCAACAGATAATCTCTTCTGTCGGTAACAATAGATTTTCTATCGGTAACAAAACCTGTCTGTCGGTAACCAACCATATCAGCTAGTGTTGACATCAATGACAAAACATCAATGCAACACATAACCAATCCATCCATAATGCCAACAGAAGCCTTAAAAAATCTCTCAATTTTTTAAGGTTATTGTCTCTCAATAGATAACCCAATTTTGAATCAAAGGCCCCCATAGTATAGAACAAGGTATGTATTCTTATTGGGTATATGCACCAAGTTGTGGTACCAAAAGAGGTTCTTAAGATGCCACTTGTTTTCTTCTTCTTTTTTTTGAAATTAGCAAAGTTAATTGAAATGAGAAATTAAAGATAGTTACACTCAAAATTTGATGATGGAACAAGAACAAGAGTTTTAGTTCTCTTAATCTACTTTCTAAACTACTATTTTTAAAAAAATTATGGAGAATAAGGGTTTGAAAAAATGGGGACACACAAAATAGTCCTATTTTTATCAAAAAAAATATATCATAGCATATGTTGTGCCTCCCTTAAATTGTTAACTTTTTTTTAGAATTTTAAAAATGACTCCAATGAGAAATTAGATAACACCATGTAGTTTATGCCTGATTTTTCAGGTAATTTGTTAATGAATATACAATCTTTTACTAATTTTTAAAGTGGACACATCTTGGAAAACAAAATTTGAGTATGCTCCCCCTAAATTTTTTGAAAATTAATTGAATATCAAATTTTTTAAATACATGTAGAATGGAATCTAGTTTCTAAAAAAGGAATTTGTTTCAAAATTCAATGAACAAGTAATTTTTACTATACCCAAAATACCACATGTTAGTTTTTGACAAAAAAAGTAGACTCACTAACAATAGAAATAAAAGATGAAAACCTTAACATAATCAAAATATGAAAAAAAATACATGGTTAAATAGCGAAGAGAGAGCTTAATGTCATCGTGGTATTTTTGTAATCTACATTGAAACACATGCAAACCTAATTGAAAGCATGACCAAAATTGTGGGAAATTTTTTACCTTTAAAAAAAAAACATGTATCTAGCATGAAATGGTCATCCAACCCTTTGGGTTGGATGCCCAAGGCAAATCTAACCCAAAGGGTTGGAATTTCCCAATGTAGAATAGTTGGTGAGAGCCAAATGAAAATACAATTTCAGAATACTAGCACCACATTTGGCAAGCACCAAATTGTCTGAATTGTATCAAATTCTCACTCTCTCCCACCCACACCCCCCCACCACCCCCCTTAACCCCACTTTGATGAAATATTTTGGAAAAGTATTAAAGTTTCAAACTCCCCATATATGTCTTCAAGTCAAACTCAATCTCCCATCAAGAATATATAAATCAAATTTTCAATATATCTTTTTCCTTTCATACACTTTAAGTTATTCTTCCTATATATTGCTACGATGTTTGAGAGTGGCTTCATATTTCTAAGAGATAATGTAGATTCTAGGTTTTAGAAGATCATATAAATTTTCAAACAATTAATTTTTTGTAATCAACATGCTCCTATTAACATTATCTCTCTTTCTATCTCTCTTTCTTTAGCTCCCCCAAACTCTAAACCTATCTCTCTCTATATCTTCTCTCTCCTTCATCTCTCTCTTCCTCTCTTCTCTCTATCTTCTCTCTAAGTCTCTCCCACCCTCTCTACCTTACCTTATCTCCTTATCCCCATCTCTATCCTACCTCCCTCCCTCTCTGTTTTTCTCTTCCTCTTGTATTCTTTCTCTCCCCTCTCTCTATGCATTGTCTCGATTACTACCTCTCCCTCCCACCCTCTCTCCACATCTCTAGATTTATCCCTCCCTCCATATTTACCTCTTTGAGCCTCCCTCCCTCTCTCTTTTTGTCTCTCCCACTCTTATATTTTCTCTCCCCTCTCTCTATCCATTGTCTCAATTAATACCTCTCCCCCCACCCTCTCTCCCACCATCTCTAGGTCTCTCCATCCTTTCCTGCATCTTTACCTCTCTCCCTATCTAATTACCCACCTCTCTTTCCCCCTCTATCTCTCCCACTAGTTGTCTCCCTAGGCTCTAAGTCTCTCACCTTTATATCTCACCCCTCTCTAGTTCTTTCCCTCCCTCTCCACCTCTCCCACTACCTCCTTACCCCTCTTTCTCTCTCCCCCTCACCTATCTACCTCTCCCCTCTCTAGGTATCTCAATCACTCCCTATCTACCTTTCCCTCCCTCCATCCTCATCCCTCTCTTTCTCTTTTTTCTTCTCTCTCCCTTATTTAGGTTTTAGGGAATTTGGTGTAGGATATATTGCATAGGGTTTAGGGTATTAGTATAGGGTTTAGGGTACAAGATTAATACTCACATTCCAATGATTTTTTTCTTTCTTATTATTTACATTATATTTCATGTATATATTGGTAGGATATTTGAGAGTGGTTTCAAATATCTAAGAGTTATAATGTAGATTCTAGATTTTAGAAGATCTTATGAATTTTCAAACTTAGTAAATTATAGTAATTGTAGGCTCCGAGTAGCATCCGCTCATTGTCTTATCTCCCTCAAACTCTAGATTTGTCTCTCTCTATCACTCTTCCTCTGTCCCCTTTCTATCTCTCTCTATCTCACTCTCTCCTCTACCCCTAATATCTATCCCTACCTCTCTATGTTTATCTTTTAGACACCCTTCACTCTCTACTATATGTCTTCTCTCTCTTTATACACCTCCCCTTCGCTCCCTCCCTACCTCTATTTCTCTAGGTTTCTTCCACCCTCTATCCCTCTCTACCTCGCCTTCCCTCCTTACCCCCATCTCTATCCCTCCCTCCCTCTCTTATCATTTATCTCCCCTCCCTCTTCATTCTCTCAATCACTACATCCCCCCTAACCCTCTCTCTCTCAATCCCTGGGTCTCTCCCTCCTTATCTCATTACCACCCCTCTCTCTCTAGAATCTAGGTCTCTCACCTCTATATCTCCCCCCTCTCTAATTTTTTTCCACCCACTCCACATCTCTCACTACCTCCTTACCCCTCTTTCTCTCTTTGAGAACTTATCTATCTCATTTTATTCTCTCTCTCTCTCTCTCTCTCTCTCTCTCTCTCTCTCTCTCACACACACACACACACACACACACACACACACACACACACACCTCTACCTCTCCCCTCTCTAGGTCCTCCATATCCCTCTCTTAGTTCTTTTCTCTCTCCTCTTCTCTCTAACTCCCCTCTAGTTTATCACCACTCCATCCCTTGTATAGGGTTTAGGTAATAGGGTGTAGGACATAGGGTTTAGGGTATAAGATTAATGGTATAGGCTTCAGTGTACATAGGGTTGAAGGTATTGATCATATTGATACTTCCCTCTATCTCTCCATATCCCTCTCCATCTTCTCTCTCCCCTCTCTAGGTCTCACCCTCCCTCTCTTCCTATTACTACATCTTTCAACTTGCCTGAAAATATTTCAAAACAACTTTCTAAAACTACCAATATGCTCAATTAATTAATAATAATATGTAACCTAGCTAACTTTGTAAAATTTGAAAAGGAGCCAATACATTCACCTATATAAAGAATTAGTTATTATAACTTCTCATTAGAAAATTGGCCTGATTTGTAAAGTTTGTTAAAAAATCAATCCATTCCCACTATGAAGAGTTATTTTTTATAATCCATTTATTGGATTTTTGAAGAAGTTTCCTAATTTTATTAAAATGCTAATGTTTTTTCCTTTCGAAAAGACATAGTTATTATAACTAATTCCAAACCATTTTAATGCTTCATTTGCTCACTGAAATGACTTTGAAACAATCAGGAAAATGAAAGAGGTGATTTTAAGTTACAAATATCCATCATAACATGATGGTGTGAGGTTGTTACTAGAAACCATGATTGGAAATGCTCTTGCAAACATGCATGTAAAATCTATAAACATAGACATGGTATGCAAGATTTTATGGCAAGAAATTCTCGAAGAGGCATCATTTCGATGAATGAAATGAAACAATTTCAAGAAATTTGAAAATGGATATGTTGAAAGGTTTTGGTAACTTCCAAATAAATGCAATGCATATTTCACCCTCACATGTTGGGAGATAGTGATTTAAGTGCATCACATGCACCAAATGAATTTCATTTTAAATGATTTTAAAATGTTAATGCAATTGGAAGGTACAAAACCTTCACACTCATATTGGCTATATTGGGTAAACTCTAAATCTTATTATTAAAATGTCATTAAGACCTGTGGTGAATATCTGGGCATATTTTATGCTCATGGATCAACACCTTGTCAATGTGATTCTCATGCTCTTGTTGATCACATGTTGCCAAACTTGTTAGTTCACACATATTCTCTTCATCATTACTAACAAACAAAGGAAGCTCAAAAAATAAATCAATCTGAACCTAAGATTGAATAACCATTTGATCCACAATAATCTGCTGCTCCAGATTCTTTTCATGAATAGATGGATGCTTAAAATCCAAATTTGAAACAAATTTCTCAAGATCATCCCAAAATGAATCCTCTTCTTTGTTAAACTCATTTTTTTGTATGAGGACCATTTTTACCTTAATGTGGATCTCTTCAAGGTTTGATGAATCATTAACAAGGTCCTCTTGAATGACAAGATTTGATTTGAGAATTTGATCAACTTGAACAACAACTTCTAGCACACTAGTATCATCATAATTTCTTTCATATTGCTCATGTGACTAGTTTGTCATTGATATGGGCATAATTTATTCATCTTGATCATAAAAAACAAGAGAGTTCATCAAATAGGAATTTGAAAACTTGATCATTATTACCTTCAACATTACCTTCCTTTGTATCTTCATTTTGTCATTCCAACATTGCACAACCTCCTACTCTTCAAAGAAAAGTGAAATTCATTGAACAAATCAAGCAAAACCTCATGTCGATCAACAATTTCTTACTCTATAACTTGTTGCTCCATCTTATTATACTTAGTATAATAGTTCTATCGAGATACAATAGGACCCACTATACCAACTTGTGGAACTAGGCTGTTGGAAGGCAAATAGGTTCTTCAAGAGGCTTCTCTTAAGGGATTGTAGGTTGAACCTGCTCATGTATGGGCTCATTTTGCATGAAGAACATGGTGTTGAACAAAGGAATCTCTTTACCAAATAATGGGCTTCGAATGGTAATAGGTGGATGAACTTCTTGCTAAAGTACAAATTCTTTCAATGAAGGAGGAGAAATTGATTGTGCCTCTAACTTTGCAAGCTTCTCCTCATATCTCTCCTTTTGTGCAATTAACTCTCTTACAAAAAGATTCACAAATTGCTTTCCTTGTACCTCCAATTCCTACCTATGAAGTTGGGCTTGTAAATTCAACTCTTCCTATTTATGAAAATAGGCTTGATAAGCCCACTCATCATGTTGTTGATTTAAACTCTTGTTGATCTCATCTATTTTCTCAATATAGTCTTGCAATATATTTTTTATGTCACTAATCCTAAAATCATCCTTTTTCAATTGGTTGGGAATATGATTATGCTGATCTAGGACAAGATAGTCTTCTTGATACTAGCTTTAAGCTGTTTTAGGTTGCCAAGAAGTCTAAGCAGGGGTGGGTGGGTAGTAAGCATGATGAGGATATTGGTTTTCTATTGTAACATGGCTATTTAAAATAAAACTATCATTGTGGTTACTCAAATATGGCTGATAAGGAGCCTCATGGACAACATTTTCATGATATGGAGGGTAATAATATGTATTTCCATCAAAATTTGACATCTTTATTCATTCAAAGAGCTGGAAATTAATAGATTTATTTTAGAACATACTAATACTTAGACTGTTGAAACTAGTAGATTTGAGCTTGAAGTTTCTAGGTGTGTATGGATCTTTCCTCCAAAGGCTAAAAATAGTGATTTTCACACCCAAAATCAGAATTGTGTGGAAATTTTTTGGACTGAAACAATCCAAGTCCCACCAGGCGTGCCAAAAACTATTGTCATGAAGGATTGCATCCTGATGCTAAGTCAAGAGCTCAATAATCCTATGAAACATGGAAATATCTTCAGGCATGTGGTTTTCCTATCATGAAGATCAATCTCCAGAGAGGGCTAGTTCCCTTGATGGACCTCGTGCAAACTAACTTTCTTGATGGGAAAAAGGATAGAAGGATAACTGGAATTTAAACCTATCCTAGGAGGAGGTGATGCACCAAAATCCAACTAAGACTTTCATTAGTTATTTCTCAAAACTTGATTAAACATGAAACCTAGACACAATTCAGCTTTAGCAATCTTCATACATCAGTACTTTATAAGAAGATTTGAGTTTTTCAGGTTTGTTGAAGAAGAACTTAATGTTCTTACAACTTCAAATTGTTGCAAGGGATAAACACAACTTATAACCTGTATACATCAATTGCATTCTATTTAAAGGTGTTTGAATGAGACATGAAAGAATGAGTTTACATAATAGCTCACAAAAATCACATCAATCACATATACAACACACAAAATAATGGATTAGAATAGGTCCAAATTGCTATCTTATTAAAATAAAGGAGCTATTGTTGTTACAAAACTCATAAAATAAGTTACAATGTTGTTCTCGACCTAAAAGAGCTTTGAGAAGCTACAATACATGCTATAGAAAGAAAAGAACTAAGAAATGAAGAAGATATAAGAATAAATAGAAAGAGGCTTCTTTCTTGACTAAAAGAAGGAATTGAGCTTGAACTCCTCGAACTCAACTTGAATTATTTCTCCTCATTCTTGTTTCTATCTTCATCTTTAATTATTAATTCTTCTTTGGTCGAATTTGATGTAGAAACATGAAAAAAGACACTCAAAACTGACCCGAATTGATTGTTGATGGGTTCAAGACTTATCCCAACTGGTATGCCACCTATGTGGCAATCCAAACTAGTGTAGAATTACTTCATTTTCTCTAAATTCCTTCTTTTTAGGCATGTGACTGATCCTTACATTGTAAACTCCACCTAATGTGTTGTCAATTGATTCTTGGACTGATCTTCAACTCATGTAAATGATATTACTATTATTACATTGCTTTTAAGAGTAACATGATAGAAGGCTTCATGTTTAACCTAAGTTTGACTTGGGCTCCTCATTAGGCATAGTTTCTCAAAAGGCTTGAGGTGATACATACTTATCACTAGTCCTTTGTTCACTACTATTAACCTTTCCTCTATTTTGAAGGACTACTCATACTTATTTCCTCATGGCTCTGTGGTAATTTTTACATTATTTGAAGAGTATTTATGACCTTTATTGTCTTACTGTGAACAATGTGGTTGATACTTTGACTTTAGAGGGACTGTTAATTGCAAATGAAGGTGCTTATTCTTTGTTTTTCTTTCAACCCTTTAAGACTAAGTTTCCTCTACCCTTAACAACTTTAGGACTTCTTTTGTTGAAGATCACTATATTCTTTTTATGTTTGGACAATTAAAATATTTCTCATGGTGATTGAGCTCTTAATTGTATTAAGCTTATGGCTAGTTGTCTTGTGGGATCTTTCATGGTAGTTGATTTGGAGACATGTACTATCTCTATCAACATAACTTTCCTCTAAATTTTCTCTTATTTTGTGATCTTATTGATGAGAATACAATAGTCTTTCTTGTAAATTCTATGGCCTAACCCTTTCATCATGTGATTGTTGTAGGAATTCAAGATCTAGGGTTTGATCTTTGTGGCACTTGTGTACTATTCTAAGGACCATCTTTTTGTAGATATTTCCCTTTTAATTGATTGCTACTACTCACCATTACTCTATCTTCATGTGATTTTTCTTTATCATGTATCCTTGTTTTGTTGCTTAACTATGGCTCCTAGATATTTGGGATCTTTGATATTGTTGTGTATCTTTAATAGCAATGATTCGTTATAGGGTTGTGTCTTAGTTGTTGCTCATGACTATGCCTTTTTGCAAGCTTTCTCTTAATCAATGATTTTTATACAAAACTTTATCACTACCCTTTGATAGAGATTGTTTTGTCCTAGCCCCCTATTGTTATCAATTTACTGCCATTGTAGTGTTCTTCTTGAGACAAAATGCACCTTACCATGTTTAATGACATACACCTCTTGTATATATTATAATCTCTTTGCTCTTCCTTGAATGACACTTCACCATTTATTTGGATTGCATTTATACCTTGAGGACTGCATAATATTCTTTTGATTATTTTTGAATCATTGACTGTTATTTCAATGTGTCTATGCATCCTTAGGACAGTGGTCTCTATCAAATTTATCATGATTTTCCCTTTTTTGTATGCATGACTATTATGCCTTACCTATTCACTGTCTTTGTTGAGATCTATGGCCATCTTACAAAGAGATTGTTTCTCTTTCACTATCATTTGAATACTTTGTTCACAGTCTTCTTTTGTTGTTATAGAATAGAGATGCACAATGGTCGCCCATTCATGACTATACTTTTCATGCCAAAAACCTATTAGGTGAACAATGCTTTCTCTTCCTTCATCTTTTCACTGTCTCATTTCTCAAAAAAAAGATGTTTTGGATATGCTCTCAATGCACATCATCATTAAACATCCAATTGTAATTGGAATGAGACTAGATTGTCTTTTGTAGTTGAGATTGTGATGACCATTATGCATCTAAGGCTATCAAAAGATCTCTCGATGTCTTTTTGCAGATGTTGCTTTTATAACTAGTGAATGCTATGTGGTTTGGTGCCCTGAGTTGTGTTTTTCTTTTAGGACTATTATGGTTTCAATCAATGGTTTTCATATGAATTTTTGCCTCAATCTCACTATCTTAATATGACCTTACTTCTTTCCTTTTTCATTGTCATGATCTACCCTATGAGCTTCTATTCCTACCATTGATTATGTGACTCTGAAAAGTCTTGTATGATGGTTGATTGAATCAAAGGCATAAATGACACCTTTGAAGGATGTTTTGTCCTTGGTATATCCATTGCTATTCTCTGATTATTTCATGGCTTTTTCTCACTATGTTTTCTTCTCTTACTATGTGTTCTTTAAGTATCATGACAATCTATGTCTTTATTATTGTCTCTGCTCACTGTTACAAAGCACTGGACTTTCTCAAATCATACCTCCACACAAATGGGTTTGTCTTATATTAAAACAAATCATCCTTATATCAATTTCATTCCCTTCTTCATTGCTAATGATCTACAATCACTGCATTAGCTGGTAATAAGTATGTGATGTGTAAAGCCTTTGAAATTTGTCCACTCTTCATTCATGAGGGAACTGTCAACCCTTGCTTTGATCTTGATGACTAATCATATCACTATAACTTTTGTATAATTGCTACAAAACCCTTATGTTGATGCTTGGTCCTTGGATTCATCATTATCTAAGATAGTCATATCTTCATGCTTATAGACTACCTATAATTTATCCTTTTGATAGATGCCTCTATGTTGTAAAAAACTCCATGACTACCCTAGGGCTCTTCAACACAATATCTCATAACTCTTCCTTCTTATGCCTCCTCAAACTTTTGGTTTCTTGTTATGATGATTGCATTCATTCATGTCTTGGTCCAAAACCCTATAGGGGCTAAATGAAGGAAACCTCATGAATAAACTTCTATGAAAAGAACCTCCTATTATGCTGCTACAAAGCTCTGAGACCTGAATTGTTATTAATTTCCTTCTTCTTCATATTTAATAACAGGAGGGTCATGATCACATTTTTAGGAAGATAATAATGAAATCTTATGTCTATACGTGCAAATGACTTTGTTTCCTTGCACAAAATGATAGAAGAAACATGAAAGTTGAACACACCTATTGAGAGACTAATAACATATATAACCTTCACATGATTCAAACGTAACTATCCTTGAGGTCTTCACCATGTTCTTCCTACCATATCTCACATGCAAAGGCTTTGAAAAATCCCTTCTCTCAGAGAACTACAAATATGCCAAACAAACCTCCTCTTTTCTACATCAACTGAAGATGTAAAATATGATGTGTATCTGAAAAAACTATTGCTCCATCTTCTATTTATTGGGAAAATAGGTTTTTTACACCTTGCATAATAATGTTTGTAATTGTAATATTTATTTATTATGTGAGTTTCCCATGGACATGTAATGTAATATTTATTTAATTGATGTTGCACATGCACATGTAACATGTAGAGATTCCTTGGGAATATTCTCGGGACCACTTGATGAGTTGTATTGTAACATGGGGATATATTATATCATATTTATTTAATATTGGGGAAATTAATCTAATAAAGTACCCAATATTAGATGTGGGGTCAAGGGGGTAGGTAGCCCATGGTATTGTAGCACATGGTTTTGATGTAATACCACTTGGTGGTTTTGTGGGAGCTTGTTTCTATAAAAGCAACCACAAGGGTAGTTGTGTGGGTTAGCCGGGTTAACCAAGTTTAGCATTTGTCAAGGTTGGAATGGGATGTGTGGTTATATTCTTGTTCACATGGAGTGCTTCTTGATGGCTTGTTGATGGTTGTATTTCAAAAGTTTTCATGGTTGTATTGTAATGTTGCATTATTGAATAATAAATGGTGATGGATGCTTTTGGAGGCTGGTTTTTTCCCTCATGAGTGTTTTCCCAGGGTATATCTTGTGTCATCTTTGATGGGTATGTTTTTTATTCTTTTCTTGTGTATTCTATGAGTTTATTTTGTTGAAATATTAACTGGGTTATGTGGAAATAGTCATAAAGTTGGCTACAAGTTTCCTTACACTATTAAAGATATTAGGCATTGAAATAGCTTTGCATGAAGAGGAATTGGAAGCAAAGATAAGATTTTCTTTTGGCATATAACTAAATCTCTTCTCTAGAAAAACCCTAAAGTCACCTATGCTATGTTACATGGAAACTTTAGATCTTTATTTACCCATCCAATGTGGAGGATAACTTAATGACTTGGCTATGCTAAATCTTTAATGCTTGGTGAATCATACAAAATGAAAAGCTTGCTTCCTTTTTCAAAATTCTGTATTCTCTCCAAGAGATTAATTATCTTGCTCGGTTTTTTTTTATTTGAACTTTTAAATAATTTTTTCACTTCCATCCAAATCTAAGGATGAAACTCATAACAATGCTCAACATGGGAAAGTGATTCTTTTTTTTGTTTTGAAAACCTTGATTATCAAGGAAGAATACACATTTACCTGCTCATTTTTAGTAAATCAAATACATTTGATTTAATATTTTCCTTGTGTGGAATACTTGAAACTCTTTAAAAAAATTCCTAAGAAGGCCTAGGATTATCCACAAGACTATTTTTGATCTTTCAGAACTGAAGGTGAAAAATAGGTAACACAAGCAACACTTTGCATTAACAACATTCCAAACCCTCTTACAAAGTGTTATTCCATAAACTATAATGTTTGAATTTATCAAATGCTTTGAAGAAGAACCAGTCATATCTACATTCACTATCCTTGAATTTTGGCATCCACTAAGATATCTTGTAGCTCTACTCCACTCTAAAAATTCATGTACATTTCAAGCCATGTAAAGCCATGCTCTACATCATTGTTGGGGCTTCTAGAAATATTACCATAATAGCCTTTTTAGGTCCCGGGGACAACTGAGGAGGGGGGGGTGAATCAGTTGTCCAATAAATTCAAACCAAAATCTTATTAACCAACTTATTGCTTAATACCGGTAAGACAATTAATCGTGTCGGTAAAAAGTGTTACCAGGAAATGCTGTACTGGTAAGAATTAATGCATGAAACATAAGCACAAATTCAACCACAACACATGACACAAATATTTGTACGTGGAAACCCTGTAAGGGGAAAAACCACGATGGGAAACCTTACCCACAATCAGATGATACTACTGTAGATAGTAAGTGTACAAAGAGGGGTCTACACATGCAGAAAGGCCAACAGCCTAGAGCTCACTGCTCAAACACAAATGGGAGTCACACTGACTATAGTTGGATGGTTAAATCCAATGAGAATGTACTGCACAAAATAGCATCTTCATATGCTGGATTCAGTACCGGTGTAATGCTGATATGCTTCTAGTAAATCCAATGAGAATCTACTGCACAAAATAGCATCTTCATATGCTAGATTCAGTACCGGTGTAATGCTGATATGCTTCTACAAAAACCTAACTTCACCTTCAAATGATGTCTTCGTGTATATCTCTGCTTGATCTCACATATATCCTTCCTTAAATCTTTTTTGCATTCCACATTTGATCTTACAAATAAGATCTTACATTTATACCATACCCTAAGACCAATTTTAGTAGGTCGGCTCTACAAGATATTACAATAAAACTTTTTACAAATAATACAATATCTAATGCAATAACCGATTGAACATGTCGGCTTAATGCATTTACAACAATAATAAATCATCTCCATAGCGTGCCATGCTGATCTGGAAAAGATAAACCTACCGGTGTAACCCTAGATAACTTGGACCTATTTGTCGGTAAAAGCAAATATGCAAATAAGAATATACCAATGATATTACTTCAAGGAAAAGTGTCCACATGATGTCTTTGACATTACCAAGTGTCTTCCATGTCATTGTAGGTACCGGTGAACATTATATCCTGTCGGTTAACCATATACTGGTGATTGTTTGAATAGTTTACTGATTGCCGGTGAATGTTGCTGGATCTCCAAAGTAGGTGTTTTTAGTAGGTGTTGACATCAATGACAAAAACATACCAAAATACCAACAGCCTCTACCTCGATTACCACTTCTAGAGCTATATCCACCTTGGGGGAATATCCAACATATAAATTCATATCATTTGTTTCTTTATTCAATTTAGTGTCAATATTAAATCCTAAACCTAGGCGTGTTCCATATTCATGATGTCCATGTTGTGAGGAACCTAAACTACCATATCCACTACTATTTGATCCTCTGTTTTTCTAGCTTCCAACTTCCTCTATCCATGGTGAATTTCTTGGAAGAGTTGGTCAATGAAAAATAGATTTTATTTTTCAATTGATTCTTCAAGTCATCTTCCAAGTTTGGTAAAAAATTTGTTGTATTCATCATTCACCTTGGCCCCCTGTATGATCCTATTATTAAAAAATCAATAGTTGGATACCCAACATCACTGCCTATCTTGCACAAAACATATCTCTTAAATAATGAATTACGATTTGGACATGCATATTGTCTATGGTCTGGCTCATCACACAACATATAGAATTCTTCATCATCCTTGCAAGGAGAATATCTTACCCATGTATTCTCTTTAAAAATAGGAAAACTATATAGAATGTGTCAACCCCACACCTCCAAGCTGAGCCATCGCTGAAAGCTCCAACATATAACTCATAATTGATCATATCTTGCACAATCCTGCAAAACCTGACAAGAGAATTGGGTGGAATATAATCCAACCTTAGGAAATTTATCTTAGGAACCTTTTGGAAGCCTCTATATTGGAAAACAATGTCATCGTCCTTAAAGAGATTCAACAACTCCACATTATCCATGCTATATGGAAGATTTCCACATAAAATAATTTATCTTCTATGTCTCTTCCCCAACCTTGCTCTATATTTCCTCTTCCTTCTTCCTCCTTACTCAGCCTACTCTTATCATCAAGTTACTTCAACTATTTTATAGTTTGATAGACAAAAAACTTAGCTTGATTGTTTATGTCAACTACTTCTCTCTTTTCCATGTCTTCTTTAGAAAAAAATTTAGCTTCTTTCACCATTATTTCTACCCCATCATTAGATAGGGTACTTGCTTCTTTTCAATGCCTTTCATTTTTCACATCTATTGTAGATACTTCATGTCACTGCTAGAAGCTATTGGGCTTATATCAAATTCTAACATGCTAAGAAATTTCTCAATGATCAAACTAGCTACATCATCTAAACTGTCCATCTCACATGAAGCCTCAGTGGAGGCTTTCTCTAGATCATTGGCATGGATCTTCTCGCTTTTATATTGCTCCAAATCCCTATTCCAAGAAAACAATACCTCATATAATGATAGAGATTATGTAGGCAATGAAAGAGATGGTTTGAGATGAACAACTCCCATTTCAGGGTGATTCTCTACTACATACAAGGTGCCTAATTTGCTGCCCCGAGAAATTAGCAAGGCCCCTTTTTTACTTTATATCTTATATTTAAAAGTGACTTCACATCCTCGAGAACCCAATTATCTAGTTGAAAATTAAATTCAATTTGAGTTGGGGAACATATCTAACATCCTATAGTAGCCAACTATTTCCATTTGTTAATTTTAGAAAAACACCCCCTTTGCCAACAATATCACAATATTTATTATTACTGTAGTGAAATAAATTATACTCACTTACAATTTCATTCTCACCTAGGCCTCACTTTAGCATTCTATCTTTTGATGCCTAATTTTAATGTTGATTCTACTCACACCACATTCCAAACTCACATTTGCATCACCTTTCTATCACCCCCTTATTCTAGAGTCCTGATTTTTAGGAATAGGACATTTGGCACCCTGGTCCTAAAACAATACTAGGGCATCCCACACCTTGGTCCTCCTAATTAGGCCATAAATTGGGGCCTCACAAGATTAATCTCAAATGAGCAAAAAAATTGATCCAATGTTAGCCTATCCCAAAAATTTCATTTGTTTTCAAACAGTCAACTATAAAAATAAGGTCTACCCCTCATTTGAAACCCAATCAATCCTCTATGGTCTCAATCAAACTTTGGATTCAATTTCAAGTATTGAATATGACATTCATGATCAATGTTTTATGAAGACATCCTACATGAAACCCTAAAACCTTTATGTGAAGGTCAAACAAAACTTCTTCAAGGTATATGTTTTTGATAAAATAAAAAAAAAGTAGTGTTAGCTAGGGCATTGACCCTTAAAATAGAGACCTCAATCCCTCTACAATTAGCATTAACTATTGCTAATTGTTTTTGAAAAAAGTAGCATTAAGAAGGGTGCTGACCCTTTACAAAGCCAAAGGCTATCAAATTTAAAAGACCAAGCAAGGGTGCAAACCCCAAAAGGACAAAGTCAGACCGACCAAACCAACCTATCAAACCATCAACAACCCAACCCAAATCAAGAGGGGGAGAAAACCCTGAATCTTGAGAAAGGAGGTCTTGGGAAAGGTGGTTAGATTTTCCTTTCTGCCTATGACAAACAACCGTCCAAAAAACACTATCAGTAGGTGTTGGCATATGCACACTCCAATGAGACATTGTAGGTGATTGAAGGTTTTGTCATTGATGGCAACCTTACAATCCTATGACATTGGCAAGACATTCCACTGATACTAGCAAGATCAGACTCTACACAGGCACTTAGACCACCAACACTGGTAGTGAAAGGAAGCATACCGGCATAGAGGCCGACAAGATTTTTGTTGTAATATATTTTGTTTATTATTGTAAAATCTTTATAAGCCAACTTGGCAACATTGTAAAATGACTCATATATATAAGAGATCATTGTAGAATATTTAGTGGGTGAAGAAAAGAAGGTAATAAGGTGAAATAAGGTAGACCTATTATGCGAATTATAGGTTAAGGGTTTATGTAAGAAGCATAGCAGAAACCGGTACTGGATCTGGCATTATAGATGTTATTCTGAAGCAGTACAAGACACTGGATTTATATAATCCATTTTGTAAGTCAGTTAGACTTCTATTTTGAGCAGTGTGCTCTAGGCACTTGGCCTTCCTAAATGTGCAAGCCCCTCTTGTAGCAGTAATATTCTCTTATTGGCCAGTAAGTGAATATTGTGGGTCACAAATCCCACTGAGTTTTTTCCTACATCGGGTTTCCTCATTAAATCTTTTGTGTTATGGTGTGTTTTTCATGTGGTTGCTTTTATCTCTATTTATTGCATTACTTCTTGTTTACCGGTACACTGTTCTAATATGTTCTACATGTTTTAAGTTAAGAAATTTAATATACCAGCTAGATACTGATTCACCCCCCCCACTCTCAATATCTATGGGAATCCTAACAATTGGTATCAGAGCTTGGTCCTCTATTTTCAGAAGCCTAATAGCTTGAGGAAGATCTTGACACCGGTAGAGATGGAAAATCTGATGAAGCAACTAGAAGCAGCTCTCTCAAACTATGATACTAGAAAAATTGAAAAACATCAAACTTGAAGATGATCTAAAGGCATCTCAGGAAATTATTCAAGCACTTAAAGAAAATCTTACCATTGCAAGAAACAAGAGAAGAGAACTTTGTGAAAAGATGCAAATTGAGGATGATGAAAAAGAAACTCTTAATGATATGATAAACAAGCTAAAGCTAGAGAACATAACAACAAGGAATGAGATGCAAGATATGACCATGAGATTCTATAAGGAAATTGAAGATAGGAAGAATATTGAAGAAGATTTGACCAAAAGATTAAGTGATGCAGCAAATGAGAACACAAGACTTAGCTATGAAAATGACCTATTGAAGACAAATCTGATGCATACACAGAATGACTCCAATGAACTGATGAGACAGAAAGAGATCTTAGAAAGAGAACTGGATATTGCAAATCAACACAAAAGCTCAGAAGAACTTGGTGACTTGTTGAAGAAACAAAAACCTAAAAGTGACACTTGTGGAATTGGCTTTGAGGCAGGAGAAAGTTCTGGTACTGCAAACACACAGGATCATAGCAAACCGGTAAGACAACCTACTGCTTACAAATTTAATGGAAAATGCTTTAACTGTAATAAGTATGGTCATAGAGAAAAACAATGTAGATCTAGAAATTATCAAAATATCAACACATCCACTGGTCAATGTTCAAAATGCAACAAAGTTGGTCATAACTTTGAAAATTGCAGAATGAATGTGAGATGTTATGTTTGTGGAAGATTTGGACACCTATCTAATCAATGTAGAACACAAACTGGCATAGGTTATGGGAAAGCTATTCAGAAGAATAATGCGACTTGCTATGCATGTAACAAGACTGGGCATATTACAAAATTCTGCAGAAGTAAAGGATCACCAGTGGACAAGAAAAGTTCTAGTTTGAAATGAAAAGAAAAAGTTGAAGAGGTTAAGCAAGAATTCTCAAAATAATGGATTAGAAAGTCAGACCTAAATAATGTTGGAAATACTCCTCCACTGGTAGAACCAATCAACACTCCACCGACAGAACAGAGTAGTACTCCACCGGCAGGAAGCTCTTCATCAAATTGAAGAAAGTTTCTTTGAGGGTTTGGCAATCAAATGAGACATATGCTATTATTCCCTCGGTTGATGGTGAAAGTAGAAATTATTTCTATACCGGTAGACAAAGTTAAGTGATTACTTAACAGACATACATTAACTATGGTAGTTGGCAAATTAACATTATAAATCAGTGGTTTTGGCTCCATTTTACTTCACCGAGCATTCAAACATTCGAAGAGCGCGAAATCTCCAGAGCTAAGGTATTTCGAGCAAAGAGGCAAAGCACTTCAGCAATCAATCTTTCCTAAGGCAGAAAAAGGTATTTATAATCATGGCATCCTCCTCTGCACCTGAATTCATAGCAAACCCTACTGTTGTGGAAGTAATCAAATGCCCTAGACCCATATTTCAGCTAGTTCCCAAGATAGCTATAAAGGATGACAATGTAGGTTCTTTTTCCCAAATTCCCAAAGGAGTTGTTTATGCAGAAGACCCTAGAATTTATTTCCATTGCCACATAGAAGAACTAGGAGATGAAGAAATCAAAAACATGTACAAATCTGTTATCGGTGATGATTCCAGTAAAGTAAAACCTGAACACCAAATTGTTGAAACCCTAGGATTCATTGATATCCTTAGCATTCCGTACTTTCCTAAGGAAGTTATTAGGATAGTATTGAGCAAGGTACATGGTGAATTCTTTTGGCTTGAATCCATCCATAAAATTACAAAGGAAGTTGTGAAAGCTGTAACAGGGTTACCCTCCACCGGTAGCAAACCAGACAAAACAAAGAAGGTCTCAAATGACCTGGTAATGAACTTAATTGGTGCAAAATCCGACAGAAGGTCTCTAAGGGTTAATGATGTGACCAACATAAATGTGAGATTTGTTAGCATGATTTTAGGATACAAAGCAACTCATGCAAATAGCCTTAACTTAGTTTTCAGTTTATGCATTAAAAGTGCACATGATATGGTTAAGGATAATGTGAAAATTGATGTATGTGAATGGCTAAAGGATGAGTTGATTGATAATTTAGGAAAAATCAAAAAGGATAAGAAAGGGACTTTTAGGTTTGGTAATTTACTTGTATGCTTAATGCTACACATAACCAAACAGGTGCCTTGTATAGGCAACAAGATCCTTAGATTTGACATACCGGTAGGGAAACAGTTATTAGACCTATTCAACAACATGGGTGAAAACAAGGAGAAGAATATCAATGAGTATTTTCAAGCACTAAAGGCCAGAATGAACCAAAGAATTAGACTATCATAGAAAATTGTGGATAAATACAAGGATAATATATGCTTTGTAATTAAAAAGGATGAGATCTGGATGGAAGCAATTATCCCTAGAACAATTTGGGTTACTGAAATGGGTTATGAGACCGATGATCACATCATTGAAACTTATGCAAAAGCCCTTCTAGAAGCACCCAGGAACCCAAGGAAAAAGTATTCGGTAGTGCTGAGATAATTGAAAGCAAAATTCAATCTAAGAAGAGAGTAAAGAAAGTTGAAGCAATTGTGAGAAGAGGCTCAAGGTAGGCTAAGGCTATCAAAGAAGATGTACTGAAACAAATCGATATCACTGAGGATGAGTTAGTAACATTACAGCCTAAAACTCATCTATCGCCAGTAGCAACTTCTTCAGAGAATGACATGCCAGCAACATTTAAAAGAGTTGTAAGGAAAAGGGATCCTTCACCAGCATCCACACCCTCGCCTAGAAGAACTAGACAAAAACAACAGGTAGTGAGGTCTCCGGTAAAGAAGAACACCCCAAAGAAAAAGCTAACACCTAAGAAGAAAAGGAATCAACAAAACATTTCCCCAATTGATGAATTGTTGAATGAAATCATAGAGGAAGGAAAACTCAAGAACATAGAAAAATTATATCATACACTATTAGCAGATGAGAAAGAGCAAGTTGAAAACAGTGTTATTTTACACCTAGATATCTACAAGAAGTTCTTAATGCAAGTGGTATATGAACTACCAGATGAATTGTTCAAGAGACTAGAAGCAAGAAGACAAGTTGTGGTAGAGCTTGATAAGAAAATTAAAATTGAAAAATTACTTGCTATTTACCCAGTAAACTTACCAAAGGAGATAGATGACTTAATTGCAGAAGCCAACCGGTCAGTATTCTCTACTGCACACTGGCATATTGCAATCATGGTAGGAAGAGTAAATGAGGTAACATAAGATACAAAAAATGCATAGGATATATTCCTTGTGGAGAAGGAAAAACAGGAAGAGTTTAGAAATCCTAAACCAATAAAAGTATATTAGAAAGATAAGGACAAAGGGAATGGAAAGGTTGGTGGACCTCCTAGCATCAAAATAAAAGATAACTTATCCCCACCACCTCTGATTACTCCACCAGTAACAACAACTAAAGATCAACCGGCAGATGAGAGTATGGATATAGAGGATACAAATACTAATTCAGAAGTACTATACACAGTGGATGTTGATACTCAAAAGGTCAACATTGTGGTAGATAAAGACACAACCGGTAAGACTGACATGGCTAGTGAGCCATTGGTAACTGACAACATTGATAACACTGAAGGAAAAGTGGAAGATGATAGCACAGGGCAACAGGAAGAGACTTAGATAGAGACAGAGACAGATCAACAAACAGAGAGTCAAGTAGAGAAACAGGCTCCAGAACAGCAATAGGCAAATGCAGAATCAGTGCCATCGGCATCTAGTGAACAAAGAAAACCATTGGTAAAAGAAATGGAAACATAGATTGACCTACTAGAGGTGACTACTAGAAAGGATAGTGTTGCCACCAGCGAAATTCAGAATGTTGGTTCCTCCTCAGTAGGTTACAAATCAACCAATGTAACAGAAGTACTCCTAGATTCTTTGAAGAAAATAACTAATTGTAGTTCACAAGCTTATAAAGCTATAGATGACACAATCCCAATTTTGAAGATGACAGCTCCAAACTACAATGTAGATAATAAGGATTCTTTGAGCCAACTCGACACTTTGTCTAAGTACATTACTGACAACACAATGACAGTTGAGCAAATAAAGGAAGAGGCATTCAAAAATAGGTTGGAAAATGAAAAACAAAAATTCTTTGAGGATCAAATAAAGAAGTGTACAAGGGAATTTGACATACTTCTACCAGAACTATGCAACTCATTGAAGGAATTTAAAACTCTATACAAAGACATCTGCAAGACAAATTTCTTGACAATTGACATAGATAAGAAAATGAGCAAGGTACAAGAAGAAATAAATAAACTTGCTGACAATTTTGTTAACTCACCTGATACATTATCAGTTTTTTAACAAAAGATAACAAGTTTTGAGGAAGAATTACTTAAGTTAGAAAGAGAAAAGGAGAGAATGATAAACAAGGCTAAGAATCTGAGACTAAGACTAAGTCCACGACTGGACTATCTATCATCCTTGAGGAAGGAAATATCTGAGTCATTAGTACAAGGATAGAAAACACTGGAAGAGCATATGCAGCACCTCACTGGTACAGTTCAAAGAACAAAGGCAGGAATAAAAGATAGTAAGAAGTTTATGGAAAGCATAAATTTAATTTTGGCAGATCTTTTTCAAATTGTAATCACCTAGTTACAAGGTTGAGACAGGAAACCATACTCTATTGACACTTTGACAACCTTTGTCATTGATGCCAAAGGGGGAGTAGTGGTATGAGAAAATAATCAGCAAAGGACTCATCTACTCAGGGGGAGCTTATATATTTTTGGTACACATTTTTGGAAACAATTTTTGGATTACAAGTTTTGGATACACTTTTGAAATTTTCTCATGAGTGTTGTCATCAATGCCAAAGGGGGAGATTGTTGGCATATGCACACTCCAATGAGACATTGTAGGTGATTGAAGGTTTTGTCATTGATGGCAACCTTACAATCCTATGACACTGGCAAGACATTCCACTAGCACTAGCAAGATCAGACTCTACATCGACACTCAGACCACCAGCACCGGTAGTGAAAGGAAGCATACCGGCACAGAGGCCGACAGGATTTTTGTTGTAATATATTTTGTTTATTATTGTAAAATCTTTATAAGCCGACTTGGAAACATTGTAAAATGACTCATATATATAAGAGATCATTGTAGAATATTTAGTGGGTGAAGAAAAGAAGGTAATAAGTCGAAATAAGGTAGACCTATTATGCGAATTATAGGTTAAGGGTTTATGTAAGAAGCAGAGTAGAAACGGGTACTGGATCTGGCATTATAGATGCTATTCTGAAGCAGTACAAGACACTGGATTTATATAATCCATTTTGTAAGTCAGTGAGACTTCTATTTTGAGCAGTGTGCTCTAGGCACTTGGCCTTCCTGCATGTGCAGGCCCCTCTTGTAGCAGTAATATTCTCTTATTGGCCAGTAAGTGAATATTGTGGGTCACAAATCCGACCGAGGTTTTTCCCATACCAGGTTTCCTTGTTAAATCTTTGTGTTGTGGTGTGTTTTTCATGTGGTTGCTTTTATCTCTGTTTATTGCATTACTTCTTGTTTACCGGTACACTGTTCTAATATGTTCTACATGTTTTAAGTTAAGAAATTTAATATACCGGTCAGATATCAATTCACTCCCCACTCTCAGTATCTATGCGAATCCTAATAGTAGGAACTTTTGAAGAAGAAACAAGCAGGGAATACCTTATAGAGTCACTGCCAGACTATTTTTGCAGAGCGGCAATAGGCTGTTGTAGTGGAGCAGCAGCAAGAGAAGAATCGCTAGGAGCAGAGTGAAAGTGAGAAGCAGGAGCAACAGGAGGAGGATCCAAGTGGGTGAAAGGGACCACAACAACAATAACATCAACCAGGGCTTCATGGCAGTAAGGGGCACCTCATCTTGAGATGAATCAACCGAAACAGAATCTGAAGAATTAATCATCAAGTGGTCATATGTAGAATCCTTCCACCAAGTAGCAGTTGTTGGTATTTTGGTATATTTTTGTCATTGATGTCAGCACCTACTGAAAACAAGCACTTTGGAGATCTAGCAACATTCACCGGCAAATAAGTAAACTGTGCAATAGTTATTGGTATATGGTTCACCGGCAGGATATATTGTTCACCGGTACCTGGAATGATATGGAAGACACTTGGTAATGTTGAAGACATCATGTGGACACTTTGTTTTGAAGAATTAATCATTAGTATATTCATATTTACATATTTGCTTTTACCAGCAAATAGGTCCAGGTTATCTAGGGTTACACCGGCAGGTTTATCTTTTCCAGATCAGCATGGCACGCTATGGAAATGATTTATTAGTGTTGTAAATGCATTAAGCTGACATGTTTAATCGGTTATTGCATCGGATATTATATTGTTTGTAAAATGTTTTTATTGTAATATCTTGTAGAGCTGACCTACTAAAATTGATCTTAGGGTATGGTATAAATGTAAGATCTTATTTGTAAGATCAAGTGTGGAATGCGAAAAAGAATTAAGTGAAGGTATATGCGAGATCAAGGAGGGATATACACGAAGACATCATTTGAAGGTGAATCTAGGTTGTTGTAGAAGCATATCAACATTACATCGGTACTGAATCCATCGTATGAAGATGCTATTTTGTGCAGTACATTCTTATTGGATCTAACCATCCAAACTGTAGTCAGTGTGACTCCCATTTTGTGATTGAGCAGTGAGCTCTAGGCTGTTGGTCTTTCTGCATGTGCAGACCCCATTTATGTACACTTACTATCTATAGTAGTATCATCTGATTGTGGGTAAGGTTTTCCACCGTGGTTTTTCCCCTTACAGGGTTTCCACGTACAAATATTGGTGTCATGTGTTGTGGATGACTTTATGTTTGTGTTTCATGCATTAATCTTTACCAGTGTAGCAATTTACTATTAAACACTGTCTACCGACATACTTAACTGGTTTACCAGTATTAAGCATTAAGTTGGTTAATTAGTTTTTGGTTTGAATTTATTAGACAACTGATTCACCCCCCCTTCTCAGTTGTCTCTGGGACCTAACAATTGGTATCAGAGCTTAGTCCTCTTTTGCAAAAGTTTAACAACTTGAGGAGATCCAATGTCTACTAATTATTTCAGGAAGGACAGTCCTAAACTTGATGGAACCAACTATGGGATATGGAAGATCATAATGGAGACACATCTGAATTGCATTGGTAAAGACATCTAGGAAGTTACTAAGAATGCTTATACTATTGTTGTAGCTTGTCAGACTGCTCCAAGTACCTTAGCTAAAGATGAAGAAAATGACTGCAAAGCAAGAGAAGCACTTTTGAGCACATTATCATATCAAAAAATCATGGGATTATCAGATAGCTCTACTGCTAAAGCTATTTGGGATCATTTGGAAACACTGAATGAAGGAGATTCCACAGTCAAAATTGCAAAGCTTGAAAGCTTCTGAGTCAAGTATGAACATCTTAAAATGGAAGAAGATGAAAGGATTTCTGCTTTTATGGAAAGAGTAAATGAAATTGTTTTGGGAATTAAATGTTGTGGAGGAACCTTGAGTGAGGATGAAATTGTTTCAAAAATCTTAAGAGGTTTGCCACCGGCATATAAAATGAAGGTTACTGCTATAAATAAGTTGAGAACAATGCCTAATACATCAATAACTAGGGATACATTAATTGGAAAACTCTTAGCCTTTGAAATTGAGGAATTTGGTTATGTTGCTACTATAAAAATTGATTTAGCCTTTAAAGCATCAACATCATCTGCTCCATCATTTGACAAATCAGACTGGAGAGCCTTTTATGCAAGAGAACTTGAAGAATCTAGAAAGGAGAATGAAGACTTGAAGAACTCAAAGCACTATTTGCAAGGAAAATGCCAAAAGGTCCAATTGGAAGTAAGTATGAAGGTAAAGCACCCTTTAAATGTTTTAACTGCAATAAGATTGGTCATATGCCTTCAAGATGCCCTAATAGACATGCTAGACTAAGAGAAGAAGCTAGAAGAATATACAAGCCTAATCTTGAATATCAGAGATACAGATTTAAGAAGAACAAAGATAAATCTTGTTACATTGTTGATGAAGGTGTGACTGATGATTCTGATGAGGATCTCGCAGACAATGGATGGGTTTTTGTTGCTATAACAGAAGATCAACTAGCACCTACTACTCCACCAGTAGAATAAGCCCTAGCAGCTAAAGTTGAAGCAAAAGATGAATGGATCATTGACTCTGGATGCTCACATCATATGACTGGAGACAAAGGTAAATTCTTGAACTTTCAAGAATACAATGGAGGTTTAGTAAGATTTGGAGATGACAAAGCCTATTCAATCAAAGGTAAGGGTTCAATATCTCTTGATGGTAAGCATAACATTGACAATGTCTACTATGTTGAAGGATTAAAGCATAATCCTATAAGTGCTGGTCAATTAGTTGAGAAGGGATTTCAGTTACAATTCAAAAATGGAAAATGCAAAATCATGAATAGAATTGGTTTGGAAATTGCAACCGATAATCAGACTAGAGGCAATATCTTTCATTTGAATAACAATGAAAAGGCATGCTTAATTGCACATATAGATGAAAGTTGGTTATGGCATAAGAGACAGTGTGACTCCCATTTTGTGATTGAGCAGTGAGCTCTAGGCTGTTGGCCTTTTTGCATGTGCAGACCCCATTTATGTACACTTACTATCTGTAGTAGCATCATCTAATTGTGGGTAAGGTTTCCCACCGTGGGTTTTCCCCTTACAGGGTTTCCACGTACAAATATTAGTGTCATGTGTTTTGGATAACTTTATGTTTGTGTTTCATGCATTAATCTTTACCGATATAGCAATTTACTGTTAAACACTGTCTATCAGCATACTTAACTGGTTTATCGATATTAAGCATTAAGTTGGTTAATTAGTTTTTGGTTTGAATTTATTAGACAACTGATTCACCCCCCCTTTCAATTGTCTTCGGGACCTAACAGCAGCACCTTTGCGGTGAGAGAGAGAACAATAAGAAGCAAGGTGACCCATTGAGAAACACCTTTGATAGCAAAATGAGAGGCCCTCATAATCCAGTGGTTGAGTCCAAGGTCTATCCCCAACCATAAGAACCACATCCCTAGGGAGGGCCAGCGATATGTCAACATCAATTAATAGGCGAGCAAAGGTAGAATGACCCATGGAGAAAGTGGCATCATCAACCTTCAAGGAGCTTCCAATGGAGTTACCGATGGCCTCAAAACAAGAAGGTTCCCAGAAATGGAGGGTGAGATTGGGGAGGCGGACCCAAACTAGATGAATAGAGAGAGATTCCGTAAGGGGGTTGAAGGAAGGAGTCCAGGGCTTAAGGGAGAGAGAGTGATCCTTCAAGGTATATGTTATTGTTTTAAGAATTTCAACCTTTCCCTCAAAAGGAAAGTATTTTATTACATTCTTTCATTACATTTATGAATTCAAATTCATGGTTAATTCTAAAATCAAGGTTTGACCTAAGGCAAACCCCTATTCTCAACATCTTTCCCTCTCTTGTTGTGTGCAAGAAATAGATGTAGGAGTTCTACTTAGGAATTCTTACAATGTTGGCAATGACGAACATGTTCAACTTTTGATGACAAAAAATTCCAAGAAAAATTGTGCTACTTGGTCCCAAAAAATTAGGCTGAACTTCTGGGAATAATTAATAAACATCTTCTTTTGCCCAGATCCCAATTTGTGGCTCCATGGGATATCTATAGAATCTATTTTTGAAAATTTACTTTAATTATTCATACTTTCACCCTAATTTCATAATTACATTCCAAATTCAACTAAGAAATAGGATAACCAATTCCAACCAAGTGAATGCAATCAAAATCTCAACCTTTCTCTATTAGGATTGAGCCTAGATCTATTGAATTCACTCCTCACTAGTACATTCGGGTCAAAATTTCGACGGCAAATCGTTAGAATTCTGACGGATTTTTGTCGCACTACCGACAAAAAAAGTTGTCGAAAACTTTTTGTCGAAAGTTTTGACTATCCTTGTGGTCGTCGCAATTCTGACATCAGCCCCATCCTTTTCGATGGCCGTCATTGATACTCATACCTAGAAAGAATACCATCTCGATCTGGGGCTACCATTGGAATTCTGACATCAAAGCATAAAAATTCTGACAGAGGAGTGTCATTGGATGCACAGCATCCTCATCGAAACTCTCCTAGAGGCCGTCGTAATTTTAACCCTTTGGTGTTGGAATTACAATAGCCTCTAGGAGAGTTCTGACGAGGATGTTGTGCATCCGACGGCACTCCTCTGTCAGAATTTTTACACTTTGATGTCAGAATTCCGACGGTAGGCCAATTTTTCAGAAAAAAAAAAGAATTATAGAAAAAGATTGGCATTGGTATCTCTATTCTATCTCTCTTCTCTATCCCTCTCTACTATCTCTCTTCTCTCTCCCCTCTCTAGGTCTCTTTCTCCATCCCTCTCTTCTTCTCTCCCTCTCTACTTCTCTTTCTCTACCCTCTCTAGGTCATTATCTCTTCCTCTCACCCTCTCTCTCTCTCTCTCACCTCTAGTCTGTGCATATGAGCCTTTCAAACGCACTCAGGGGTAAAATAGCCCTAAGTTGGCCTTATTTTGAGGAAAAATGCAAATGTTTAAAGGATAAAATCAGTAATTTTCTACATTGCCGACCCCAATCTGTGCAAACCTTCTTGTTATTTGCACCTAAATCTGTGCATGAGAGGAGTCCAAACCCACTCAGCAAGAGAAGAGCACCTTAAGTCATCTAGAAGGAAGGTAAATTCATGAATTTAATAAACAATTATTGGGTTGGCCGACCTATGGAGGTGAAATGAAGGCAAAGGTAAAATGGAAGCATATAAAACAAAGATCAAATTCTCATCAAATTCAATTTGCAACCAATTAAGAGGAGAAGAATTAGGGAGCAGGTCTGTGAATTAGGGTATAAAATCAGATTAAATTTATTTGTGATGCATTATTTGTTTTTCATTTCATTCACGATATGTTCTTTCTTTCTTTCAGGATGTGAGGACTTCATTACAAGGAAAAGAACACCTTAACCAGCATGTAGAGCATGCCAACATCATGCTTCAATGCAAGGATGAAGACACTTGATGAAAGGAGGCTTCAAGGCATGAAAGAGGACATTGGCATCATGGAGGGTTTTCACATCAATATCAACACCAAGATTCATGAGTTTAGGATGGCAACATGAGGAGCTAAACCTATTCAAAGCTTTCAACAATGCAATACAAAGGAAGGAGCATCTCAAGGTGCAAGGACAATGTCAAATGATGATCAAGATATTATGAGGATTCAACAAGGAAGAAACAGAAGACTATCTTGCATTCCCTTTGAAAATCCAAGAATAGCAATCAGTAGAATAAGGAGAAATTAATAAGGATTGCTTTAAAATGAAGGGATCTACAACATGATAGGCCATATGTAAGACATCAATCACCAATGATCAAGGTATTCAAGTCAGAGTTACAAAGGTGATCAAGGTTGGATAGATCAAGAATAAGTGGGTTCTACATCAAGCCTAGGCATTACAAAGTCTATATCAAACATATTCACCAAGGTGAATTACCCCACAAAGAGGTAGATTTTTGAATCTCAAAGAGTATTTCATCAAAGCAAGCCATTCAAGTCAAGTATATGCACCATGAAGTTGAAGCAAGCATCATCGGTATGGAGATGCAACAAAAGGAGGACCAAGCATCATCAAACATATACTTCATTAAGCACACGATCACATAAAAGGATCAAGAACTATCAAGAAGATGGAAGGACACAAACATGACCAAGAAGATAGTTTCAGAAGAATTAATCAAAAGCTAAGGACTTGATCATCTAGATGATACAATTTGGGAATATGTCCCACCACCTTCATCATGTTGAGAAAACTAGATAACGTTGAGTATCAAGAGATATTGCTCAATCACATAAGCTTTGTGATGATCGACTTGGCAAGTTGAGTTGGCATCCAATCATCGTCAACCTAATCAAGTGAAGCCACATTAACATGTCCAAGCTCATCGTACTTGATTCATCTAATGAATGAGCTAGTGACACATTGCAATGCATCAAAGTTTGTTCAAGCATACCTAACCTATTTCCTCATTGGTTAGAATTCAAGGTGGACATGTGTCCTATTCAATGTAATTATTTAATTGGCTAGAATGGAGTTTGTTATAACAAGCCCTAATTAGGGTTTCACTATATTATCTTGACTGTTGATTTGATAGTCAATCTGGGTCATTCATTATAATGGGGGTCTATAAAAGGCCTAGCCTTTTCATTTGTAAAGGTTAATAGTTGCTAGTCAACAATTGATAGTTCATAGATAGTAGTTAGATAACAAGTATAGTAGAGTAGGAGGAAAGAAGGAATTGTTTCCAAGACTTGTTGATTTTAATACATGATCTTCATTGAAGCATGGTGGATTTCTACGTGTAATTTCTACATGTTGCATGGCTTCTTGTTACTTCTCAAGTTTAGATAAATTTCATATATTGCAATGGAGAAATGTGATGATTTCTTGATGGAATTCCTGTTCATACTATTTGTAATTTGCTGGTTGTAAGTTGCAATGTACGGTTAGTCTGAACTTCATTAAGCATAAGTTCAATTGTGAATGTTCACTTAAATTGCGCTAGTTTTGGGTATTCGAATGAATGTTCATGATATGAAAACCCTTCGTTATTCCTTAGAAGATTGCATTAGTTTTGTGTACTTGTTTCTACATGGCAAAGCAAATCTTGATTATGGAATTCATCTATCAAATCATTATCCTTTATTGTCACTATTCTTAGGATTAAATTATATCTCTAAACCCTTTATCTCTTTTGTCTTTTATTTTCCAAGCAAGTTAGTGTAGAGTCCAAGTTCCGGTAGAGTTCAAGAAAAATGTAAGCCCCCTTGCGATTCTAGCAAAATCACATCATATTCACTAAGTCTATCCCATGCAATTAAGTTGCATAGTTCATATTGTAAACCTTGGAGTTGCTTTGATTAATCACTTTGTTTAGCATTCAAAGTTTCTTTGTTCAAGAGATGATAGAATACCTTGGTATTTTATTGTGTTCGCAGTGCATAAAAAAACATCAATAGGTGGTTCTAGATGAAAGATAGATGTGGGTTTGCACGCATGTTTAGTGCATGATTCAAGGAGGTTGTTTGCAACTTTCTCATTGAGGAGATGTTTGTATGCAATCATTAGTCCCTCATCATCTCTACAATATTTTCTTGATGGATTCCTTGACTAGTGGAATTGTTTGGCAAATCAGATTTGGAGTTGATTTGGTGTCTTTGTCTTGAGATCCATACGGTATTTCTTTGTATCTTAGTTTGCAATTTATTTATGTGATGATGAGTTTTACATGCGTCATTGTTTTAGATCTACAAGTTACGCAGTTGTATGGATTTAATCCACCCATTGGTGATGCAAAGCCCTTGTTGCTAAGACAGGATCCTTCACTCAAGAACCCCAAAAAAGGACCCTAAAACTTCTACAAAGACATCAAGGGTTGGATTGGTTTCAATTTTATTTTTTTGATACCTCTCCCCATACTAAGCCATCTGGACAATGCCAATCCCACAGTGTCTCAAAAAAGTCTCTTAGGACTCAAAGGCCACTACACCCAACCAAAGGTGGACACGCACTTCCTAAGGAAATGGGGACCTCCAATACCTTGATTTACTGTCCTATAGGGTTAATAGACCTATTCCAATCATCAAACATGATGTATTGAGAAAAATTAGTACTGCTGCTACAATTAGGCCTGTCATGCCTAGTAGCCCTGCCAGTCTGAAAAACTTAAGGTTTCTTGTTAATTTCTCAAAAGACCTCTACAAATGAGAGTGGATTTTGTTTCATTCAAGTTATTTCCAAGGGATTCCAAATGGGTTTGGGCAGATCCAATGTCTAAGGGTTATAAACCCAACTTCACTCCTAGGCCTAATAGCCCTAATTAGGCCACCTTAACAAAGGAAGTATACTCAAAACCTGCTGCCTAGGAAAAGTAAGACCTAAGACATGTGGGGGACATGGATACAATATAAATTACCAAGTTATATCCCTTTGTTCCACTTCTATCATCATTTTTGGGGTCGGATGCATACCCAGCCAAGGTGGTCACATAGAGATGCCCACCTCTAAAACTTCAAACCCTCGCCTTTACCTGTCACTTCACTACAAAAGGTCTCAGAAATATTAAATTAAATTGTCACCACTTGCTTCACCCCAAAGGCCATACAAATCCCATGAGGTATCAGCAAGAAAAACTCATATTTGCTATCAAACCCTAGGTAGACTGTCAAATCCGGGGTACCTTCACAAAAAACCACTTTTCTCACGGCTCCAGAAGAGTTAGAGGCTCAGACTTGTTGCATTGGAAAGGTAAGACATGTTAGTTTCATATTCAAGAGGTTTTATGCCCTGGAGAAAGTTTTACTATACGGAATATGGGAAATAGCAGCAAAATGTAGGAAAAAGATAGATTTTTATTGGTTTCTTTGTTCACAAAACTTTCATTTTCCTTCAACAACCTTTCCAAAGGTTGGAATTCAACCTTTAATGACCCTTAAAATAGTTATCAACTGATTTTGGAAACCAACATGGCGGTTTGGAGGAAGTTGCAATTTTGGGTTAAAAGTTGTCATAGTTGCTTGACAACTTTTGACATTTTGTCCTCCTAAACACACCTAGACACTAATTGACCCCTAAGACACTTAAAACTCTTCAAATGCACTAAAAATTCCTTCAAGGCATGAATAACCCCAATTGCCATATACCCAAGGTGGTTTATAACACACCTACCTAGGGCATAGGCTTACAAGGTGGGGTGACTTATTACATCAACATGAAAATAAACCAAAACTATCCTTAAGTGTTTCAAAACCTAAAAACCAATCAAGAGGAGTTTGATTCTTCAAGAATCCCATGATTTGAATTTGAAGATGCCCCTGCATCAATTGGCTATAGTGAGATGACTTGAATGTGGACTGTCTATATCCACAAATCTATGGTCATTTGTGCATTGGTATGTTGCACTGGGATGGGAGGAAGGAATATTAGAGTACCTAGATAGTTATATATTGCCACTCTTAGTGTGGGCCACTATTAAGGGATTCTTGAATGGTCATGGAAGGCATACAATTTAGTTTGCAGCAATGAAGTTCCCTCAGAGGGCATGATGCCAATCTTTTTTGGGGGGAGTTACCTCCCCATTTGATGGGGAAGTTGCAGCTTTTTGGACAAGACTTGGCTTTGATTGTGAAAGTTATGCTTGCATGATTATGAAAGGATATAAGTTTTACATGTAGGATCTAGATGCTTTCTTTCCTTACCTATGTGGGGAGAGATTTTCCTTTAAATCATGCCTAGCCGAGGTAAACCTCTTTGGAATAATAATAACAAGCATTTCTTTAACAAAGTAAATTATATATAAGAGCAGTATATGCATGGATTTACAAAAGTGTCATGCAGAATGTAGATCTATACCTTGTTACTTAAAAATGGAAGTTCTTCTCCATGTTCATTTTTCCATGATATAACTTGACCTCGGGCAACCTCTTGACTATCAAGAAGTGATTGCCTCAGATGAAAGTAGTGATAAATGTCACTATTAACAAAAGAACAACCAATAAATGATAAATTTGTAGTGAGATCATAGTGCCTAAACCAGTCTAAAAGCTTATAAGGATCAGAACCAAGCCATATAAGCTTCAAGAACAATTTGAGAGCATCAAAGTCATCTACTAGACATTAGAAATTGTCAAATCAATGACACATTCATATCAAGCATCTTTACTTTTTTGAAAAGTAGACCACATTTCAGATCTAGATGACACCATAATAACTTTGATTTCCTCTTGCAAGATATTCCTCCATCATGTATTGCTTCATCAAAGTTCAAATTTTCTTCTTCAAGGGCTCTCAATGATTCTCTATATAGGATTCTTCGTGTCTATAAGATCCACTTCATTGGGAGGCCTACTTAAACATTTCACATCTGTTTGTGGACTCTCACCTTTCAAACATTTCACATCTTATAATTGAGCTTCACTTTGTTTCGAGAATAGTTTAATATTCTCTACTTAATAGGGCCAACCACGTGAAGGTGGAAGCTCATTTGGCCCCTCCCCCCCCCCCCCCCCCAACATCACTCTAAATTCCCCGTTAACATCTAACATTCATTCATTCTTTCATCCATTATTAAAATATAACATTCATTCATTATCACATAACGTTCATTAACACATAAAATTCATTAACTTTCATTAAAACACAACATTCATCAATAATCATCAACACATATCATTCATGAACATTCATTAGCACATAATTACATTCATTACACATAAAAATCAGTCATTATCAAATAAGGTAGATTACAATCATTTCTTTCTTTGATTTTGTTTTGAAGCTATGAAAAGACTAAGTGGAACATCGGTTTCTTCATCATTTCCCCCATCTATGGATGTTATGCCCTCTTCTCATGCTCTTGATGTATGCCTAGTCCTATACAAAGGACGAGGATGCTGAACCAAAGGGGGGTCCTCTGCAATAACAAAGAATTGGGTTAAATTCAAAATTTTTTTTTATTATTGTTACAAGTATTTCATTAATTTAAAGAACACAACTGTTACACTCTTTACCTGATGGGGCCACATCATCTTCCACATCATTTTGTCTAGCCTCAACCTCGACATGCTGAGCACCCTCTAGATCCTCTGGAGTTGAAATACGAAACGTTACATTAATCAATACACCAATTGCAATTAAATTTGTTTAAAGGAATAATAGTGGTCCTCTTTACCTAATTGGAGAACATCACATTCTTGATGTTGTCTACCTGGATCATGCTCCACTTGGTCACCATCGACTACATGCTCTAAAATATTAACAATAAAGGTTACATTAATTACTACACTAATTTTTGATTTAAGATGTTTAATTGTATTAATAATTACATAAAAAAAATTGAATAGCAAATGAATACCTCCACTACTAGGATGCACATCCGAACCTTCATGTATAGGTTCTGTTCCACGGTTATCATGCTGCATTGCAATGTCATGCGCAGTATTATCGTTGCTTGCTTATTTAAAAAAAATATAGTCACTTTATGTTGAAACTTAACATCAAATAGATTATTGGTTAAGTATTCAATTTGAAATAATTTTCATTTAGCTTAATTACCATTGTGACAGATGCATCAGAATCTCGTGTTTGCCCACTCAATTCTCGTAGCTGTTCAGCCATGGCTATATAGCCTTGCTGGTAGCCAATTCTCTTGTCATCTTCCGTGGGCACTCTATGGAATTCAGAGCCCTACATTTTTGCTTAGTATTGTGAATTTTGCTTGTATTGTTTGATCAAAAAAAAATTGTTTACAATTTATAAATATTTTGATGTGATACTTAATTTACTGATTCTTACAATTCGTGCGGCAAGTTTCATATAACCACTAGAGCTGAGTTTGTGTTGCCCATGCTTTTCTTGGCTTGCCTTGGTTGCCTTTGACATGTCACTCAATCTATGAAAAGTTTGAAATATGTTAGATTATATAAATATAATGAATAATTAGTACATATTCACATTCTTAATAGTATCACATACCTTCTTTTGGCGTTTGGTGGTGTATTTCCTTTTTTCCTTTCAATTCTCTCTTTTGCATCCAAAATCAGGTCCTTCCACTCCATCTCTGGAATCATGGGGGGACACTCATACTTTACGTTCTTCTCTAAATGTGTCCTGTATTGGTCCTTCACATACTTCAGATATGTGCCAGCTTTTTCTAGGAGCTTAGTCTTGTCTAATGTGTCATTTCCAAACAACCCTACCATACAGTTTGTGAGTTCATCTTTTAACTTTTTTTCTTGGTCATTCCACCTTTAAAGCAAAAACAAACCTGTTAGATTTAGAAAGAAACTGAAGCTACCTTTGATATAGTTCAAGAAATGGATAAAAGGAAAACTATTCTAGCAATGATATGAAATCAAAATAGTGGATAAGGGTTAGTTCATGTATGATGTTCCACCTTTTACGTATGGTGGGCCCAAATATCTGCAATGAAATGTCATTAAGATTTTTATAAAAAATATCATTTCCTACAAAAAAAACATGGGATCATTAGTCCAAAATGAGTGATCAGTAAGTAAATTACAATTAGACTATATATAATAATATTTTTAAAGTACCTGGAACCTTCTGTATCTTCAAGGGAATCAGTTCTTCATCGCTCAACACCAATGTGGCCTGCAACATTCCCGTACTAGCAATACGGGAAGATCCAGGAAATGATGGTATGTTATCAGCAGTACTCGCCTCTAGCGCATCCTCATGTGCATCTCCTGCCACAGTAAATGAATCCACTATGAAATGCCTCCAAGAAAGAACACTTCAAGGGTAATAAACACATAACGAAAGAGAGAGAAAAAGAGGGATCTACCACCAGTGAGCGGGTCAACACGAGCCAGTGCAACAGATGATGTATGCATGCTATGTGTTGCCGACATTGTAGTCAGCAATACAGTTGGGCTTGACCTCGGACCCATGTCAGAAAATGAAGAGTAATACATTAAATATGTAAAACATTAAAAAAGCAAGTTGACAAGTCCAAAGGAGTGGTTTTAATATATAGAACATGGTCATCACCTGAACTACTCACAATACCCTGATCATCGCCACCAGGATGATGAGGCCCTATAAATTTATGTAAAAACAACACATACATATTTTAGTTAATGACATAAAAGAGATAAAAATATAAACCATTATTGAACTTTTGTTATGATTAAAGCTTTCATTACTACTAACTTGCAAGTTTTCCATTGTCGTCAACAATAGTTGCACCCTCTTTGTTATCTCATCAGTCTGAGGACTTATGGTTGCCAAATCAAGAATCTCTTGCTTAATTTTTCTAATATTCTTATGTACAAATTGCATAGGGTTTGCAATAAGTGCGATGTCATCAGTGCATAACACTGTCGAGTGCCCCACATCCTTATGGAGGTGTTGAGGTACTGCAGGTTCCTTTCGCTTATCCCGAACATCCATCTGTGACAAGAATATAATTAACACTATCAAAATTACTTCAAAACACTCAAGAAAAGATCATAATGTAACAATTTGATTCTATCTAATTTGTACAATTACAATGAGGTTTACCTACTCCATAGAAGTGTCGGGACCTACACCCCTATCTGTGCTATGTGGTGGATCCACGTGGCCCTGTGACAAAGAAAAAATATAAAAACATTAGCAAAATGAAACCAATAGACTTAGCAAAAAAACTTAATAATACAACGGTTTATTAAATTCATTAATTGGAAGTTGGCTTAAATGGTATATATATTGTACGTACCACCCGCATGATAGTAACTTTGTTTGTATCTATACGATTCAAATTGTAATCGATTAGCAGCTCTTCCCCTGCACTTATTGATTTTATCGTACATACAAACACACAATTTCCCTCATGTGCCTCAAATATGCAATTGGGTTGCTTATTAGTTGACCCAGGTCGTGTACTTTGATCATTATCTTTTTGTTGTATATAATTGGCTGACAGTGCATACCTATGCATACTTTTTTTATATCGAACAATCCGCTTCCAATCATTATAATTGTAACAAGGTCCAACAAAATCCATCAATTCAGCAACTTTGTTGTAACAGACCTTTATGTTGTCCATGGAAAATAGGCCCAAACCATGTAACGACGAAGGTGCTATGTGATATATCCTCTCATTAACACAAAAATTAGTGTTTATTGGAGGAAGTTCCTTGGGTACACATTGTTTCAGTAGTTGTTTGTACCTCAAGGGCACCTCAATATCACCTTTGGTCTCATCATCATAAGAACATGACCCCCCTTGAGAAAGAAAAAATTCCATGCTTTTATTGAATTATCTTCTAATCTTTTGACCTCTAGTTGATCTCCCTATTTGAGATCTACTACATGTCTCACTTTCCTCTTCTATTCCTACATTTCCCTCACTCGAGGAAGACACATCTGACAAATACCTATTTGGTGATACCTGTGCACCATCAAATGAGAGAGTTAGTTGGTAATGAGAGAGATATTTTGCAAATGAGGGTAATATTGATGAAGAAGTCGGCCATAAAGTTGATGTTGAGATTAAAATTTGAGTAAGTCCAACTGGGGCCTCAAGTGTTGATAATTGTATTAGATTTGTTGCTAATGTTGATGTTTGAAAAACTGAGGAAGTTTGTTTTTCTTGTAATTTTTAAAAAATATATTATTTCTATAAGGTGTATTGACTTATACCTGTCAATCCATGAGACTATGCAAGATCCTTGTCAAAGGGGTTCAGGTTCCTGCACCAACAATTGAGCATCATAAGCTTTACATTTGTAATTTGACAAACAATAAGTACTACAGTATCATAAACATCACATATGTATCATCATATATGTAATTGAGAATCATAAGAATCACATATGTATCATCATAAACATGTAATCCATCACATACGTATCATAAATCACCATCCATCACATAGCTAATAAGTAGTCCACATTCCATAAATAAACACAAAGTTCAAAAAATGTCACATGTATCATCATAAGCATGTAATCCATCACATATGTATTTTAAATCACCATCTATCACATAGCTAGAGGTGCATCATGAATTAATTAAGTAATGGCATTAGAATTCAAAATATATGAATTATTTATGTAACCATATAAGTCAAATCAATTTCTATCAAGATATCAATATTAAATAGATAATATAATAATCACATCTCATACATTTCATTCGTGTCATTGATCTTCTTCTTCATCCAACTCATCCTCATGACCATCATCATCATCATCATCATCATCATCATCATCATCATCATTGTGTTCATCATCGTCATCATCATCACCATCACCGACACCATCACCATCACCATCACCATCACCATCATCATTAGTAGTAGCACCATCATCATCATCAACTTCTTCTTCATGTACATTTCCGTCAGGAACATCATCGAGTAACTGTTGATCATGATCATCTATATCATCTTCTACTTCTTCAATATCTTCTTCTTCCATCACATTATACATTATCGGCCTTCCTCTTGGATCATGTCTTACAACAAATGACCAACCCAGTTTATGTGGAACCTCCGAGTAAAATACCTGCTCACATTGACTTGGAAGAACATAGGGCTCATCCCCAACTCGTTCAAACAACCTTGTATTAACCATTGTAAATCCATTATCATGTTCGATAACAGTTCTATTAGGATCATTTATATTCAGTTGTAGCCTATACCATTTGATGACAAACATAACTAATTTGAAGGAATTAAAGTCACACTCAAGTATATCATCCAAAATGCCATATTGTTTGATGCGAAATTTATGACCATTGCAGCACATAGCCTTGTGGTGTTTGACTTGCAATATGTCTAACATATAAAAATTATTGCATCATGAGTTGATAAACATATGGGTGATTAATAAAATTATACGTACCTATTGATCTCTTAAACCATATGCTAAATCAATTTCCCTTTGTGTAACATTGGAATCTCCATTACGATGAGCTTCTTTAACCAATGAAGCGACACCATCCCATGTTAATGTGCGACCAGAATGTTGACATTGTTCAATCCACACCGTCATCCTATCAAGATTGTTTGCAATATACAAATGTAGGGCATCCCACTCCCAACCAACTGTATAAATAATTAATAGACCACTTACAATTGATTTATTTAGAAGATGAAGAATTAATTTACTACAATAACATCTTATAATTACCTCTCACTTTCTTCAATCTACCTTTCCCCATCAAGTGCTCCCCTTCGAATTTATTAATGGGGTTGGGATCCCAAATGCAATCTACATGGATTTTTGCTACAAACTTAGGAAGATATTCAGTAATGTACACCATAGTTTGGTATACCATATATCCCTCCACCATAGAACCCTCAGGATGTGCTCTTTGTTGAACCAAATCCTTCAAAAATTTCAAGTGCCTCTCAACCATCCACATTGACCTAGTGTGTACAGGTCCACACAATTCGATCTCCTCAACTTGGTGTATGAGGTAGTGTTCTTGTGCATTGAAAAAAGTTGAAGGTAGACACTTTTGCATTTCACACATTAGATGAGGGATTTTTCTCTTCCAATATTTTATATCTTCCTTGTGGATTTCTTTAGATTACAACCACCTAATTAAAGAGATTGAAGACGCAAAAATATATAAACGAGACTTTACAAAATAATATACAAATATATTGCATAACAAGTAAAACAAATGGCAAATATAATATCTATACAACAAATTGAACAAACATCACTACTTACCTCATGTATTTTCCAAGATCATATATGACTTGCTTGATATTATTGTCGAAGTGGTCTGGGAGAGCTAGAGGTAGAACGTACTACAACAATTATAAAATGATCTTTTCATTGTTTTCTAACATAATACAATGAAAAGTACATGTGCAGTATACAAATATATAGTAAATACACAAGAAAATGAATTACCTTAATGAAGGTATGCCAATCATGCATTTTCATCCCTGGCCCAAATTCACTCTTCTTTGATATGAGATTGTTTATGTTCGCAGCAAATCCTGTGGGAAATCGAATTTTTCATATGACTTCTTTTATAGAATTGCTTTGCTGCTCCGTTAATAACCAAGGAAGGGCACTTATATTAATCTGATCTCCATTGCTGTTTGATTGAATGACATTTTTCATTGCATGATTGGATTCCACAATGTCACTACAAATTTTGACAATTTTTTCTTTGTCACGCCTTCCATCCAATATTTTCCATAATGTCTCTGTTATATTCTTTCCAATATGCATTGTATCAAACAAATGCACAATTTGTAGTTGCTCGTAGTAAGGCAACCTACTGAATTGTCTGGGATAACTTTTTAGTCCCTTTGGAAGGTGGCCATCCATGTCTTGATGACCTTCAGTATCATCAATTACATCATCAATAAACAAAACACGATAGAAAAATTCAAATTCCAAACATAAACCATTAGATGGAATGACATTACCTTGACGATTAATTATATTATATTCCAACTTCCATAAATGAGGAGTCATTCTTCGTGGCTTTGATGTAGTCTCTTTTTTCCCATTGAAAAGATGTTTTTCAGTATTCCGGTACTTATGATTTTTGTGAAGGAAGTGCCTATACTCATCAAACACCTACTTTCCTAAACTTTTTGAATGACGGGATTTCATCTTTGGACCACAAACTGGACATGCAAATTTTCCCTTTGTTTGAAGACCTACAAGATAATGTATAATTCTATTAAATCTATTAATTTTTATAATTATAATTATCATGTGCAACTTGAACACTATAACGTACCACAAAAATGTGTTAGCCCTGGGGCATCATGTATTGTCCATACAAGCATTGCATGAAATTGAAATTTTCTTTGTCCTATTGGTTTAGAGATGTCATACATGGTCACACCATTCCATAACTCCAACAACTCATCGATAAGAGGCTCAATATATACATTCATATCTTTAACTTGGTACTTGCCTAGTGGAATGAACAAAAACATTACATAATTATTATGACCATTTTACTGCAATATTTATAATTAAATGTAGATGACTATTAAATGATAAAATACCCAGAACAATCATTGCCAACATTATGTGCTCCCTCTTTATTGACATCCATGGAGGAATATTATTGTTGATAACAAAAATAGGCCACACCGAGTAAACAGATCTCAACTCTCCAAATGGATTGACACCGTCCGCTGCCAATGAAAGCGTGAGATTACGAGGTTCTTCTTTAAAGTGTGGCCACTTTTCCTCTATGTCCATAAATGTTGAACCATCCATAGGCATTCGAATAATGTCATCTCAACTTCTATTGCATGCATGGTAATCCATAAATTGTGCCAAACTAGTGCACCTGAATAATTGTTGCATACATGGAATAATGGGAATATAATGAAGAACCTTGCGAGGCACCTTTTTTATTATTTGATTTGTTCGATATCTATTGATATGACATTCAGGTCATTATGTTCCAAATTCATGTTGTTTATGATATATAATATGATCGTTGGGACAAGCATCTATTGTTTGATACTCCATTCCAATATCTTTCATAATGGCAGATAATTGTCGGTATGAGCGAGGTAGAATATTTGATGGTGGTAAGAAAAACTCACCTATCAATCTATAGCAAAAAAAAAAGTTTGAGGTATTAATATAAAGAATATTAATGGTACATGGTTCACCATTTATTAACTGTAATGACATGTATGACACACCTTAACATACGAGAGATTGTTATGTTGGATAAACCATTCATAACCTTCAAGTTCACCAACAACAATACAACAGAGAGAAGAGTTGTTTGGGAGCCTTTGTAAAGGGGCTCATATGCCTTCTCAACAAGAGGTAAATCATGAACATCAAGGTCATCCTGATCACCATGATCAGTTGTGCCAGTACTAAATGTGTCATGGATCAATGTATTTGTACCATCATCTTCAATTGTGTTTTCTGGTGCATGATCATCATCTTCCATGGGATCATTATCTTCAGCTTCGATATTCACACCTCCATGTTCCTCCACTTCCAAAACTATATTCTCAAGGTTTTGTTGATCCATACCATGTGCTCTAGGGTGCTCCACCTATATAAAATTGATATACATAAATAAACCATGATCATGATCTCATTATCAGGTGATTTCTTATGTATATAAATTGTTAAAATGATATAATGAACAACTTACTAGTGGATGATAATCATGTCCCCCTTCAATGTGACCATGTTGCCTACAATGTTTCTTAGCTATTTTGATTAGAAGTCTTCTAGTCTTTAAGCCCTTACAAATTTTGCAAGGACAATAACATTTCCCATCACCTTTTCTTTTCAAGTTAGACCATAATCTAGCAATTGTCTCCTTATTTTGTTCTTCACTGATATTATCTGACATGATCTTTCTTCACAGGCAAAAAAATTAGGCTATGGAAACTTCAGTGCAAAAGCTTCACAAAAATTGCAAATTGAACCAAAACCACTGAACTTAATAGAGAACGTATTTAATGTAGCTAATTGTGTGAATTTCTGAGCATTATGTCTGCAAATTCTTACTAAAAGTTTGCCTATTGTAGACTTTTTAAGAGACATTTTTGAGTATTCTAAGCAAAGCATTTATTTAAACATACACTTATTCATCCACATTGCAGGGATAACAATACAAGGCTCACATATTGGTCTAAGAGGATGCCATGGTCTCACAAAGTAACCAAGAACCATATGAAATGATGGTCATCTTGAATCCACACACAACTAGGGAGGATCCATACGATTATGTATGACTTCCCCCTTGTTTGTTTAATGGGATTAGCCAGCTCCAAGACATAGCCATCAATAATCACTAAGAATGTACAAGTGGATCGTAGCTACCCATACAACAAACACTTACCCCTATCCTCAAATTTTCCCAATGTTTGATTCCTTATATACACTCATCCAAGGTTATCTATGTTGATCTTGGTGAGGAATCACATCACAACAAAGAAGGCAACATTTAAAAATAGCAAGAGTTTCACTAAACTACCAAAGATCATAAATATTGAAAGAAAGAAAAAATAGTAACAATAATAAGTCAAATAAATGTGTTCAATTCCAATAGAAAATCAAACATAGCCACAATAACTACACAATAGAGAAAACTCACAATAGTGATTAAACTAATTCAAACAAGATAAAATAAAATTGTTGGCCAATGCAACAAAGATGAGAGATCATCAATAATTGAAGGAAACTTCACAATCCTTAAAAGTGCACATTACATAACTATAGGACTAGAAATTGTGGCTAAATAGAGTGAAGATTCATCATGACTCCAATAATAGTCCCTCGTGTGCATTTGTGGTATGAACACAAAAACTCCCACACGGCATGGCCATGTACCTAATGGAGAAGACATGCTTAGGCTACATGCCCAAAAAACATGACTATAATAATAGTCCCTCATGCATGCATTTGTGGTCTGCACACTACAAATCCTAACATATCATGGCAATACACCTCAAAGAGAAGACACACCTAGGGCCACATTGCACATAGCAATGTGCCTCACAAAGAAGACATGCATAGGGCACATGCCACATAGAAATGTGTCTTATGGAAAAATGTGCATGCATGTCACACACCAAAGACATATGTATACATCATGAGGCACATTCAAATGTTATCAAACACAACCTATTGTATCTAACATGAGTTCCTCTCTACATGTGTGCAAATCTTCCAACACTAATCGCCACTAAGAAGGAATAATATAAAATGCATCTTCAAATATTTGTGTGTGTGTGTGGAATTGTGTCTTTGAACCCAAATCGCTACCATCAACAACATGTAACCATCACCTACACTATATCAAAACATAAGTATGGTGTGACATCATATCTATTTGCATAATATCAAAACACATGCAAACATGAAAATCATCATAGCATGACAAAAATCAATCTCCATATGTTGGAACAAAGATATAAATAAGATAATAGGGTAAGAGGAAACCCGTACCAAGAACCACATACCAACTATCGGCAATGCCATCAAGATAAATGTAGGATAGGATACCACTATGAGCCATCCAATGGTCCATTCTATGAGGAGAACTAGGGGATACTATCTTTGAAAGGTGTGGTCAATAGAGATAATCCCTACTAATGCCACAATATGTCACCATAGCTTCTTGAGTTTTCCATTCTTCTACTTAACACCACATTTATTGAGTTCCTCAACAGCGAGGTTGGTTCTCAATAGGATGCACAAACATGTAAACACACAAGCATGGTTTCATCATACTTGTACAACAATACAAATTCATTTTTCTAGTTAATTACTTAGTGTAAAAATAACTCCATTACATAACATAGGGTAATAATCACCATAAGTTTTCAAATAAACTGCCCAAACATCAATTGGAGTTACCCTTTCTAAGGTACAAACATAATTTATTTATAACTTCAAAATTAAAATAATCACAATACATCCAAATAAGTTCAATAGTGCATGGAAATAGACAACATGATCCATAATTAAACCCATAAATTACCCTAATTGGATATGCTAATAAAATGGTGTCTCAAATAATAGAGATTATGTTGGACCTATAATAGAGATCTGGACTTTGTTTCATCATACACAAGCATGGTTTCATCATACTTGTATCCAAATACACCATCCATAGATAGGTACTCAGTACCACAATCTCATGGGTACCCTTTTAGCTGAATTTACCCTATATTTAGGTGAATCTACCCTTGTATCATTCCTTGATCTAGTATGTCATTCCACCAATCAATAATTTTTCCATATTCTTGGGAGAATACACTATCCCTTAGGTGAATATGTCATATCCTTAAATGAATCCTCCTTGTCATCATCCTAAGTCCTCTTTTTGTTAAGTCTTATCCCTTCATCTTTAGGAAAATCCACCTATCCTTATGTGAATCTACTTTCTCTTAGGTGAATCTATTTCACATAAATCATTTATCTTATCCATCTTTCTTACGCAAATGGTGAATTTTTCCTATCCTTAGATGACTACACTCCCATTTAGGTGAATCTATCTGGTTTTAGTCTCCTTCCATTATTTTGTCCAAATTTGTATCCTCTAGTTTACATGAATCTACTTGTTCTTAGGAAAATCAACCCTATCATTCTAAGGAAAATTCACCTTGTCATCATCCTTAATCATCTACCTTTCAAGTGTATAGTCCATCCATCCTTGGGAGAATCTAACATATTATTGGGAAAATCCACTCCCTCTTAGGTGAATCCACCTTTTCCACCTTCTCATTAATCTATTATTTGTTCTAAGAAGGACACAAAAGTGGATAGAAAACAATAGAGGAGATAGTACTCAAACAAGTACTAAGGAATTGCATTAGTGACATGTCACAAATGTGAGTTATACATGTTCCAAATTGATTGATTCTCATGAAGGAACTAAGTTATCTACAATAAATAGCCACCCAAGAAACCCATTTGCTTTAGGCAAACTATCTTCTTAGTAGTAGCTTAATTCTTGAGACACTTGATTTAGATATGATCTTGTAAATGGTGTTAAAAAGAGTAATTAGTCACCAACCAACCACACTCTTCATTTGTATATTTTAGAATTAGTTTGGTCAAAACTTAATCTTTGAAAGAAGGTAAAAGAATTTTTAGGCATATTATTTATTTATTTTTAAAAAAAAGAAACAACCACCTCACCATTCCCCTGACCCCTAATATCCCCAGCATAAGCCACAATGAGGCATAATGCAAGGTGTGAAACCAAGAAAGATAGGGAGCTGGCCTTTGAATAAAGACATGCCACTTAAATGAGGATAGAGTGAAAAAGGTCCCTAACATCCAATGCCCATATAAAGAAGGCATTCCAGTTCATTTTCAAAACATCATCCAAGCAATTAATGTTCTGATCAATGCATCAAGGCACAGTGAAATAGACCCAGAGAATGACCTGTCAGAACTAAAAACATCATTTGATCATATAAGATCAGAGCACATAAGAGATGAAGGATAGGTAAAGATAATATGTACTTTATGATGTTTGATATCTTCTTGTTTGTCTTGTAGGTAAAAGCAAAGAGGCGGATTTTGAAGGAATTCTATTACATTATCAGACATGTAACAACAACAACACCAAGTTTAGGAAAGATTGGGCATTAATGAGAATTACCAAGTTCTGAATTGAAGGATGAAAAGATAGGAAGGGGAGGATAGGTCATTCTTTTCAAACATCAAACAGTCTAATTCAGTGCAGGTGTAGATTGAGAGATAACTCCAAAAATCAAGATTAAAGATCAGAGCAAAACAAATGAGTGATCAAAATCTGATCAAGTTCATTTGTTTGTACAAGTGAAGACAAGTAAAACTTGATCTTCCAAATCACCTTATGCAAATGGAACTTTAATCATCGATTTGGGAGTGAAGGTTTTGTTCACATAAGGATGAGGTAATACAAATGGAGAACCTAAGACCGACTTGATGCAATGCGAATGAATGATGAGGGGCAGATTTGTTTATACAAATGAATAAGAAAAAGCATCAAGACCTTGTGATACCAATGAAAGGGAAATGATCGATTGAATTGAGGAATACCACAAATTCAAAATCCAGATGCAATTGAAATTGCAAACACTGAGGGAACAAGCTCTGCTCTGCCTATGGTTAGAAAGCCGACTGTAAATCCATGTATCTGACTGTGGTTTGGAAGCCGACTGTGAGTGTAGTTGTTCCTAGGTGCCCCCTGGTTAACTAGGAGTAAGAAGAAGCTGCCTGGTTATATCTAGATATATAGATATAGAAATAGATAAGTAGATGAGGGAGGCTACGCATTTGTCATCAATGCCAATATTAGTGAAGGAAGAAAAAACAAGGAGGTCCGATTGTCTTAAACAAGTTCATAATAGTGAACTCATCAAACAAAGAAGATCAAAATACAGATTTGTTTACACAAAAGAACGAGGAAACACCGAATTGCTTGCACAAAAGAAACATTCAAAATCTGCCCAAGTGAAAAATTGCAAAGGAACCTAATATGGCTGATCATGTTAAGGATTGCAAAGCAAGTTTAAATGGCTGATCAAATCAAATCTTGAAAAGGTCCTTCTAAATGTCGCCAAAAACCTTACCTTGGTTACAGTGCAGAGATCACTCCGGCGGGGGGGGGGGGCAACGGCTTCGGTTTGCTTTACACAATGAAAATGCGTTGTGTTTTTTTTTTTTAATATAATGCTCGAGGTCATCGGAATTCCGATGAACACGGGCATTTAAAAAAAAAAAATCAAATTTTCACACAATGCTCCTTGTCCATCGGAAACCTTTGTCGGAATTTGACCCTAAATGTATTAGTGCCTCTTTCAATGTAAGTTATGTTAATTGGGTTATTTAGTGGATTTACTTGGTGAAACCCTAATTCCCAATTTTCATACATTACATTTAGGTGAACTTGACATCTTTCAAGCTCAACTTTTGATTTATTGTCGTAGATTTTATTTTGTATGCATTTTCCAATTCAAATTTATACTCATAGTTTCTATTTTCAATTGAATTACCAAAATTTAGAGGTTAAATTCACAAAAACCCTAATTTATTATTCTAAAATTAAATTGTGGGTTTCATAATTTTCAAGTATATTTTTAGATTTGATTATTATGACACGTTATGTGATGATTTAAAGATATTTATTATTCAAATTCATAATTCACGTTGTTTAAATTCTTGGTTAATCAATCATTGTAATCACAAATTGCATTGTTGAATCATAGTTTTCAATTTTGGCATTCAAATTTCCCTCCTTTGTGCATGAGCTTTGTCACCTTTAGTACTACATACAATATTCCAATAAGAAGAATTTTTAGACTTATGGCTTCCCAAGGTTTAAACACTAAGGATATGGAGCCTCGGATGGATCACTTGTTCCATGAGAATGTTAGTATTTCCTCTAATCCAACAAATGACATAATTTATCCCCATTCTCCTTACAATTCTCATGATGTGGATGAATTGCTAACTAGGGTTACTATTGACCAATTGGAGAAGATTGATAATGAATTTTTAAAAATTCAATATTGGATCAATCAACAATACCTAGAAAGTGAGGCAATCCCTTTGCTTGAAGGATTAAAAAGAATGGTGCAAAGTGATATTTAATTGGTATTGATTTTTTGTGTGGCCTTTCTCATATTGTTGACACTAATATCATGCCAATTAAAATTTGTGTCAAAGTGCTTGGTTACTCTCAACCCACTAGTCAAATTAATCATTCCATTCCTATGGCTACATCCTTGCTTAGTGTGCCTACATTTACATCTTCCATCATGACAACTTCCACACAAAATGTTAATCCTACACATGTTAGTCATGGGGGTGATCTTGTTAATCAATATTCGTACATAGCTCCATTTGTGAGTCTTCCATTTGTGTCACAATCATCTCCCATATGCACGTACCATAATGTTCCACCTACTTATTCCCAACCTCCGCCTACATATAAAAATTTTACTCCTCTATCACAATCCAACATGTCCATTTTCAATCCATCCATCAAAGCAACCATTAATAACCAATCCCAAAATGTTACATCCTTACAACATCAATTGGCTTTTGTTACTCAATCCAAGTTCAATGTTCCCACGTTTAATGTAGTGAGCCCACTATCCAATGACATTATCCATGCAGTTCCCCCTAAATATATGTAAGTTTAGATCAACTAGATTTGTATAATGGAAAATGCGACCCCTTGACTCATGTGAAGACATTTCAAACTTTGTGTAGTGATTTTTCTTTTGACTAAGAGCTTATGACTAAACTGTTTACTAGAACCTTTAGGTATAAAGCTTTGCAATAGTATTGTTTTGTCTCCTTATTCTATTACTTCATTTCAACAATTGGTTAATGTTTTCATTCAACAATTTCAAAATAATATTGGTCCTAAAATTACTTTGATTTGAATCATTGCAAGCAAGGAATTAGAGAAAAGGTGACTGAATTTATTGGTAGATATAAACATTTGCATTCTAAAATTGCTTATAAAGTGCCTGATCATGATGTTCAAAGAATTTTTATTGCTAATTTACAAAAAGACATTAGAGATAAGCTTATATTTTCTAAATTTACTTCCTTTATGCAATTGTGTGCAATGCTTCATAATTATCATCTTTAAGTGAGCCAATTTGAATCATCCTCTTCAATGGCTCCAGTTGATAATGATAACCCAATGATGAATAGTGAGTACCAAACTGGTACTGAGAGGGGGGTGAATTAGTACATGCACAAAAACTTTTCCTGAACCGGTTTAACTGCAAACAGTGCACTTGACTGGCAAACACTAACACTGGTCTAAACTAGATTACTACTGGTTAAACATAATGAGACTATGAAAGATATAAATCGGTAACACTTTTCTTTCCACACAACCTAATACCTCATTTCTACTTTACCCTTATGCATAAACAAGTATTTTAGCATCAGAAGTATAATAACTTGCTAGTTCAACATGATTCACCACTTAATAGACAATAACAAAGCATCACATGAAAAAGGCATCACACATGACACACATCTTTTTCACGTGGAAACCCAACTGGGAAAAACCACGGTGGGGATGAATACCCACAAGTTGTTCTTGAACTCTTTAGAAGTCTGCTCTATTAGGAGCCTAGTCCGGTTAAAGACTATTACAACAGGTTCTATTAGGAACCGATCCTGCTAGGGATCACCTAGTTAAGGGATGGCTAGAATACCCAGTTAAGGGTTAAACCCTGTTAAAGGTTACCTTGTTAGAGGATTTTATGAATTCAATGGTTTTGAGTCACTTGTTAAAGGATTTACAGCAAGCTAGTTAAAGCTACCCTATTAAGGGATTTTCCAATTGTTGAAGTGCTTAGAGATCAACAGGTATTACAATGATCTGGTAGTAGCACTCAATGCCAATGTAGATCCACTTTAATTCCTTCCTTCTGCACACACATTCTGCAGGTATCAATTCTCTTATGTGGTCTGGCAAGAATCACGTATCTTTGTACTTAGATACACACAACATTTGCCAACAACCTCAACATGAAACACAACATTGACCTTATAGGAAACAGATAGGTTGGTAGCATAAACCCTTAACCCTAAACATTTAGGTTGAGCAATTCAGTTGGCTCAATCCTGACCATTAAACACTTTGCTTTGAATACAATGGTCTTGAATAGATCTCAAGATGTTCTCCTTCATTCGTTCTTCACCGCTTCTTGAAGGCGATAGCCCATCACACTTTCTCCATCGTTTGCAGAGACTTCACACATTCCCGAGGTAGATAGGATCAATCTCCTTCATGCAAGATCCTTCACGTGCACAAGGCTGACGTGGCAACATGATCTGATCTCCATTGCAATACTAACTCATCGCACAATGTCATCGATTGAATCACACGGGCTTGAAATACTTCAACTGGAAACCCTGAAGTTGAGACTACCAATCGGTAGTCATACCATAAGCTAAGACTACCAACCGGTAGTCATATAATATGAAACCTTGATACAAGACACTCCATATACCGGTTCACATTTCAACATACCGATTCACTTTGCCAGTTGCTTAGCTTCAATATACTGGTTCACTCTTCAACATATTGACATCAATGACAACATACAATATCATCATTCCATCATACTCTTCACATATGCCAACAATCTCCCCCTTTGGCATTGATGGCAATAAACAAAGATATCTCTGAGCTTCACATCTACTCCCCCAATATGGTAGATATCTTCTCTACTTCACATCTTCTCCCCCTTTGACAACAATGCCAAAGTGAAGGCATAAACATCTATGTTCTACTATGTTGCGACCCCTAAGGAGTAGCATCCTTCAACACACCAATCCTGAGAAAAATATATCAATGTAAGCCCTAACTGATGTGGAGCACACACCTTTAGTTCACCTCTTGAAGGGGCAGCACCCCTAATTCACCTCTCAAATAGGTAAAAGTAGCCTTCGGTAGAGGCTTGGTGAATATGTCTGCTAACTACTCCTTACTAGAAACATGTTCTAGTACAACTTCTTTGTTCTAAACCTTTTCCCTTAAGAAATGATACTTAATCTCAAAGTGCTTGGTTCTAGAATGTAAAACCGGATTCTTAGAGATGTTAATCGCACTTGTGTTGTCATAAAATATACTTACGGGTTCAGATAAAGGAACTTTGAAGCCATTCAATACATGCTTCATCCAAATTGTCTGGGTGCAGTTCATAAATGCTGCAACATACTCCGCTTCTGTTGTAGACTGAGAGATACAACTCTATGTCTTACTCATCCATTAGACTAGTCTTCCACCAAGAAAGAATGCACCACCGGTTGTGCTCTTTCGGTCATCCACATTACCAGCCCAATCAGCATTTGTGAACACTCTCAGGTTGAAATCATTATTGTATGGATACCATAATCCATAGTCAATGGTTCCCTTCAGATATCTAAGAATCTGCTTGACTGCTACCAAGTGGGATTCTCTTGGGCTTTTTTGGAACCTTGCAGTAATGCCCACTGCATGTGCAATGTCCGATCTGCTATGCACTACATAGTGCAACTTACCAATCATTTATCAGTATTCCTTCTCATTAATCAACTCTAAGTCATCCTCTCTTGATAATTTACAACCAGTCACCATTGGTGTACCAACTGATTTGTTGTCTTCCATGCCAAAGGTCTTCAACACCTCTTTGACATATTTGGATTGAGTGATAAAGATTCCATCTTTCATTTGTTGAATTTGTATTCCAATGAAGAACTTAATCTCTCCTATAAGTGACATCTCAAACTCCTTTTTTATCTCACCTGCAAAATCATGACTCATCTTGTCATCTCCTCCAAAGATTATGTCATCAACAAATACCTCACAGATCAGAATCAGATCTCCTTCTGACTTCAGGTAGATATTACTATCCTCACTTGTTCTCTCAAATCCAATCTTCACAAGATGGGAGTGCAAGCATTCATACCATGCTCTAGGTGCCTGCTTTAGTCCATACAAGGGCTTATGTAGCCTACACACAATGTCAATCTTTATGTGCCTCTTTAAATGATTTAGGCTCAAATTCAGAGATCATACATGAGTTTTCTCTGACCTTTCTTCTTCTAAGAATTTCTACATCCTTGTCTCCTATGATCTGATTTAGATCATGATTGAGTTTGACATACCTAAGTATGTTCTTAACAGATTCCTCTTGTTTTTCTTCATCATGCTCATCTTCGTCAGCATCAGCATCTGTCGGTGTAGGAGCACAATTACTAGTACTGAGCTGATTTGCAACTGGTTCCCAGAAGGTTACTACTGGTTCATCTCCTACATGCTCACTTTTGGTTTCCTTAGGTTTATTAGAGTTTTCATCAACTCTAACCTTGATGCCTTCAACAATTCTTTGAGTCCTATTGTTGAAACATTTAAGAGCTTTACTCTTGGTGGAATATCCTAGGAATATTCCCTCATCACATTTTGCATCGAACTTGCTCTGATGTTTGCTCCTCTTGATATAACATTTTCTACCAAACACTCTAAAGTAGCTTACCACTGGTGTCTTACCCATCTAGTACTCATAAGGAGTCTTATCCTTACCTTTCTTGACGATTACCCGGTTCATTATGTAGACTGCAGTGCTCACCGCTTCTCTCCAAAAGGTGTGAGCAACCTTTCCTTGGATCAACATAGTTCTAGTCACTTCAACCATAATCTGGTTGCTCCTTTCTGCTAAGTCATTCTATTATGGGGTCCGAGGGGCAGACAGTTGCCTCTTGATGCCATTCTCTTCATAGTATTTGTTGAATTCACCTTAAGTGAATTCCCCTCCTTGATCAATTCTAAGGAATTTGATTCTTCTACCGCTTTCCTTTTCTACCAGTGCTTTGAAAGCTTTGAACTTTCCAAAAGCTTCAGACTTGTCCTTCAAGAATGTGACCCACATCGTTCTTGAGCAATCATCTGTAAGAATCATAAAATACCTATCTCCCTGCACACTCCTATTTTTCATAGGACCACACAAATCAGTATGCACAAGATCAAGTAGATTGTCTGTAGTGAAATATTTACCTTTGAAGGTTGAGGAAGACATTTTCCCCAGTTGACACTCTCATCACAAAGGATTTTTTGGTTTTCTCAGCACCGATAATCCTCTAACTGCCTTGATCTTACTAGCCTTTACAATGTTATCAAGATTAACATGGCAGAGTCTCCTATGCCATATCCATCAATCATCAAACTTAGCCATAAGACATGTACTGACATTTGCATTCAGCTGAAATAGGTTACCTTTGGTCTACATACCGGTGGCCATTAGTTCACCAATCTTTCCTTTGATTTTGCACACTCCATTTTTGAATTCCAGAGTGAGCCCACTATCATTTAACTGAGCAACACTTAAAAGGTTGTGCCTGAGACCTTCTACCCAATACACATTGTCAGCACTGCTTCTTCCATTCAGAGAGATGGACCCTCTTCCTTTTACCATACATGGTGCATCATTACCAAAATGAGCCACAACACCATCATACTCTTCCAGAGATAGAAACTTACTCTAGTCACCAGTCATATGGTGAGAATAGCCACTGTCAATAATCCACTCATTGGAATTATCAAAGCGGGAGACAAGGGCCTTCTTGTCCGACACATCTTCCTTGACTCCTACAAACACAATATCTTCATTTTCTTCATCTTCTAATTCCTCATCAGTGACACCTTCATCAACTGCTACAAAACAGTTTCTCTGGTTTCCTCCTTTGAACTTCTTGAACCTTTCCAGTATGTCCTCATTATCACCATTAGGACACTTTACAACAATGTGTCCTATTTGGTTACAAGAAAAGCATTTCAAAGGGAGCTTACCTCTATATTTACCGGTTCCCTTTGGAAGTCTCTTAGCAAGAAGAGCTTCAAATTCCATCAGGATCTCCTCATCATCCATTTCTCTGCTCTGTCTTGGTTCACCACTCTTGCTTGCTTCTTTTCCTTTTCTAGATGGTGCAACAAATGCTCTGAAGGCTGATTCAGTCTTCTAAATACTGCCATCATAATTATTTAGCTCATAAGTTGTTAACTTTGCAACGATGGAGTCTAGGGATACCTTTGTCTTGTCTACACACCTCAACTCCTGAATAGCAGCAACCCTTATTGCATAGACCAGTAATAAGGATCTCAAAACTTTGTTAACAATAGTGGAATCTTCCATTTTACCACCTGCGCTCTTGATATCTCCAACAACAGTTTTGATTCTTATTCCATATTGTTGAATGGTCTCTCCTTCAACCATCTGCATGTCTTCGCACTTTCCCCTAAGGTGTTCTTTCTTAGCTTGTTTCACATGCTCATCACCACCATAGATATTCTCAAGGGCATCACATACTTCTTTGGGATTCTCTTTGTCCTGAACATCAATAAACTCAGAGTCGGATAAATGGCTAATTAGGGCTTCCATGACTTGCCCATTCTTTTGAATCTCTCTCTTTTGATCATCGGTGAGAGTACCAGTAGGGATAACATAAGCATTCTCAACATAGCTCCAATGTTGTGCACTTATGCTTCTGATGTATATCTTCATTCTATCCTTCCATGTTTTAAAGTTGTCTCTGTTGAACTTTGGACCTTCCCTCTTCATCATTAGAGTAGGATCTTTACCTCAAGTGGTTAAGCTTACAACACAGAGGACCTAGAGAATGCTTTGATACCAATTGATAACTCAATGATGAATAGTGAGTACCAAACTAGTACTAAGAGGGGGGGGTGAATTAGTATAGGCACAAAAACTTTTCCTGAACCAGTTTAACCGCAAACAGTGCACTTGACTGGCAAACACTAACACTGGTCTAAACCAAATTACTACTGGTTAAACACAATGAGACTTTGAAAGATATAAACCAGTAACACTTTGCTTTCCATAGAACCTAATACTTTATTTCCACCTTAACCTTATGCATAAACAGGTATTTTAGCATCAGAAGTACAATAACCTGCTAGTTCAACATGATTCACCACTTAACAGAAAATAACATAGCATCACACATGACACACATATTTTTCATGTGGAAACCCAACTGGGAAAAACCATGGTGGGGATGAATACCCACAAGCTGTTCTTGAACTCTTTAGAAGTCCACTCTATTAGGAGCTTAGTCCAGTTAAAGACTATTACAATAGGTTCTATTAGGAACCGATCCTGCTAGGGATCACCCGGTTAAGGGATGGCTAGAATACCCAGTTAAGGGTTAAACCCTGTTAAAGGTTACCTTGTTAGAGGACTTTATGAACTCAATGGTTTTGAGTCACCCTGTTAAAGAATTTACAGCAAGCTGGTTAAAGCTACCCTGTTAAGGAATTTTCCAATTGTTGAAGTGGTTAGAGATCAACAGGTATTACAATGATCTGGCAATAGCACTCAATGCCAATGCAGATCCACTTTAGTTCCTTCCTTCTGCACACACACTCTACAGGTATCAATTCTCTTATCTAGTCTGGAAAGAATCACGTATATCTATACTTAGATACACACACAACATTTACCAACAACCTTAACATGAAACACAACATCGACCTTATAGGAAATAGATAGGTTGGTAGCATAAACCGTAAACCCTAAACATTTAGGTTGAGCAATTCAGTCTGTTCAATACTAACCATTGAACACTTTGCTTTGAATACAATGGTCTTGAATAGATCTCAAGACATTCTCCATCATTTGTTCTTCAGTGCTTCTTGGAGGTGATAACCCATCATGAGTTCTCTATCATTTGCAGAGACTTTGCACGTTCCTGAGGTATATGGGATCAATCTCCTTCATGCGCACAAGGTTGGAGTGGCAACACGATCTGATATCCATTAAAATGCTAACTCATCACATGATGTCATCGGTTGAATCACACAGGCTTGAAACACTTCAACCGGAAACCCTGAAGCTGAGACTACCAACCGGTAGTCATATCATATGAAACCTTGATACAAGATGTTCCATATACTGGTTCACATTTCAACATACCGGTTCACTTTGCCAGTTGCGTAGCTTCAATATACCAATTCACTCTTCAGCATATTGACATCAATAACAACATACAATATCGTCATGTCATCATACTCTTCACATATGCCAACAGATAAGAATAAGGGTGCTAAAAAATTGTTTGTGAATTTTAAACCCAACAAAGATTGCATCAAGGTAAATGACAACATCAACACTCAGCTAGCAGTGACGACATCATGTGTGGCCCCTTTATCTAAATACTTTAGAAAAGAATTAGCTCCTCTTTCTGAGTCTTTGCATAGTATAATGTTGAGGTTAATAAATGCTAATGTGTTGGAACTTCCTCCCATTGACCATGATCCCAAATCCTATTGCCACTATCATCATCAACCTAGGCATGATACTGAAAAATATTACACATTGAGGAATAAAATTCAAGACTTCATTGATAATAATACTATATCTATAGCTGGTGTGAATGAAAAAGGAAACAAGTTTGTAGCTCATCCTAATCAAAATCTCAAAATCTTCACCAATCATTTTCCTTCTCACTCTACCAATGTTGTTGAGTCTAAGTCTTTTGTCTTTTCTCTTGATGAACTTGGTATGGAATCTAACAATGTTGTGAATCTTGTTGACAAACCTACATCTCCTAAAGACATATGCATTACTTTTTATCCTAGTGATACTATTTTTGCACCTAATGGCACATTATATATCATTGCAAATATCAAATACAAACTCTCATGAGGGGTTCTCATTGATCCAATGTGTATGGTAAATGTTATTAATGAAGAATATCTTTATATATTACAACTAAATCAACATATGATAAATTTGGTGGTATGTTCAAGGTGTATGATGGTTTTTATTGCCCTACTATTGGATCTATTACTCTCCCTATTAAGATTAATTTAAGTGCTTAGATGTGAATTTTTCTATTATTCCTACATTGGATCAATTGCATGTGAAGTTGGAACATCCTTGCCTCTCTTCCATGGAAGCTATCCCTTCTAAAATTCATAAATGTTTGAAATTCCCTCATAATGGCACTATCATAATAATTAATCATAGCCTTTACCAACCCACAATGAAGCATGACAATTTCACCCTTGATTACTTTTTCCCTAAACAATCTAAACCTCTTAAGCCTCAAAATTACATCCTTATCTTACCAAAACCAAAAAAATGAGATGATCATTCCCTTGAGTAAACCTAGAGATCCTATACCTATGGATATTCCTCCTACTCATAATGGACATGGTATTCTTCATATTCCTTCTATTCATCTTATATATGTCTCAGTTTCGTTTTCTACATCTTACAAAGGAAAGCGTTTGGAATCTTCTATATCTCAACCTAGTGGGTTTTCTCCCATTATTCCTCCTTTAAGAGAAGAAAAGAATCCTATGTACATTTATCCTCAACCTTCACAACCCTTGGCTAAAACTAAATGGAACAATTGTGCGAGATAATGTCGATAAAAATTTCATGCCAAGGCTCATGAGCTTTCGTCTTGAACCATTTCCTCCTCAAAGACACCAATATTGACTTGATCTCATTTGTCTATCCTTCACCTAACCCTAGAGAGTAAATTCAACTCAAATCACCAAGATTAAAAATGCTTAAGAAAAATGATGGTTCAAGTTCTTTTTATATTAGAGATCCTATATTTATTAATCTAGATGATGATATGGATGTTGATGTTCTCCATGCTAATAATTTTGATTTAAATCATTTTGATGATATGTATGAGCTTATTTATGTTAATCATGATTTATCTTCACATTTTTCAAAAACAATTAACCCTAGCTCCTAGTGATAAACAAAGTGATCAATCATTAGATAATGGTCCTTGTTTGGAACTTGCAGTAGCTTCATCTATTGTGCTTGAAGTGGCTCCTCTTGCATCTTTTCTACCATCCCTAAATGATGTTTAGAAATATTGAGAGGCAAATTATTTTCTTGACTAGATTCATTTGTATTGGAGATTCTATTTTGTGTATTTCTAATTCATAATGTACTTCCCTTGTGATGTGTTGCTTGATATGATTTTGTGTTATGTCATGTTCTCTTTGGGTGACCCTTTTTACTCCATTGGTGCAAGGTAATAAAGAGGTTGAATCCATTGTGACATTATTATATTTGTATCTCCTTTCTTTTATATGTTGTGCCTTGTGTTGTCTACTTGAGGATGATGCAAAGTATTGAGATCTATTTTTTGTCTCTTCCATGTTGACTGAAAAGGACACGTGTGCTCTTCTTCCATTGTGTTTGTAGTTCCACTACCTTTAGGGGATGAGGACAATTCAATAAAAATATTCTCGATATACATTATTTATCGTAAGAGCGTACTAACCCAAAAGTTAGTGGATCTCTTATGTGCTTTCTCATATATTGTTTTGTGACCATTATCCTTTGATTTCTCCCTTCTTGGGGGCATCTCATTATGAGAACGTGCTTATATTTTGGATGCATTCTACCTTAAGGAAATTGCTCCTAATAAGTGATTTTCAATTGCTTTAATTGTTGGAATTTGCATGAATATTGTATTGATGAACTTACCGGTAGGAGAGCTTGTGAAGGAGACCGATATTACTAGAGAAGAAGTGAGATCAACCGGTAAACCCTACTTGTTGATATGCTAAACCCTAGCCAACGGAGTTTGGTGAATGACTTGTAATGGTTTATGATCAAATCATGAGCGGTAATAATTGTGACACATATGCATGTTGTATGAGAAGAGTTTCAAATGGTTTCTAGCACGTAGAGATAATGGTTATTATCTTGGGAATTGATGCAAAGACCTACCCAAACTCCTAATGACAATCCCAAACAAGGTTAGGCTAGTGACCCCCTAACTACACACAAGGGTCCTACAAGGAAGGACTCTACACCTTGGATGAAACTACACACACATTCACTAAGCTTAGGCCTACTCAAGATGAGTAAAAGGCTTCAACTCCTCAAAAATGCTTTACTGGTGACCTCTACACCTTGGTTATATGAAAGTTAGCCAACATGTGTCATCTAAGGACTCTTTCAAACACTGGTTTTGGTTTAGAGAATCAATTCCTTATACCTCCTTTGTAAACCTACCCCCTCTGCTTGTAGCCCTATTTAATGATAGAATGGATCTTATCTTCAAAATGTTCCACACACCTCTATAAAAAAATTACCATTTCAGACACCCTTTTGGAAGTTGTATTGATCCCCAAACTGGGTTGGCCAGATCTACAAATACAAGGTATGTTCCCTTCAAAGGCTAAGAGACCTAATAGGGGCAATTAGCCCTATTTTCCAAAGCAACTACCTTTACCGGTACACCAAATGAAAAAAAAAACTTTATGGGCATGTGGGAGATAGTGAGAAACCTCTAATTCTAGGGTTACACACTTGGAATCCACAACTATGACAACTTATGATGACTATCCTAAATTGTGTCCTAGGTAGTCACATAGAGATGCCTACCTAATCTTGTTCCTTTCTCCACACAACAAAGTTTCCCCTATAGAAAACCATAAAAACACTAAATTAAATTGGCTTATCTTATATCCCTCCAAAGTAAGAGTCTTCTAATGGACTGGAGTGCAAGATAAGACAATTTTTGTTCAAAACCCTCTCCAAACCCTCAATTTCCAAGTTATAGTTAGAAAAATGGAGGGTTCTCTCTACTTAGGAATAGTTAAGACCTCATACCTCCACCAAAAGAAATTTGTTTCATCTCTCTATCTACTCCATGGATGGTGGGATTCAAATCAATCTGTACAGGCATGTGCAACTCTTGCAAACTTAGGATTTCTACAAAAACTATAGTATTTTGTGTATTATTGTTTCTCAAAACTCCAACTCCAACATCAAAAACCTTGGGAATCAAGCCCATAAGGCTTATATGAATATTCAATGGTTTCCCACTAAATTTGGAGTAGGTTGGAGCCATTGAAAGGCTTCTCCCAACTAATTTACAAAAAGTTACACTTTTGCACTCAGAAGTTGCATTTTTGCAATTTTGCACAAAAAGTTGGCATACTCTCTAAGATTGGGATCCACATACACGAACCAACCAAACACACATAAAACATGTCTATAACCTATCAAACACAAATCTAGACCATCTATTACCCCTTTTTTACCATATTTTCCCAATTGGCTTCTGAAATTGCCTAATTGGTGACATGGGCTTACATGGTGGGGTTTATTGAATACATGAAACACAAGACACATTAAGACACCCTAATGATCCTAGTATTCATCCTTAGGGTCATGAATATCTTGTTGATGAGGTGCTCTTGCACCAAGAATGAGAAAGTTCATTGCATGTAATGGAAACCGCGTGATGAGTTACAAAGATCGATGAAGTGGTGATCAAGGAGCAGTTGAGGTTGTCTTCAATGATGTGAAATGATTTATACGTAAATCTAACGGTCTTACTTGAACTGATTTTTTTGTAATCTCTATGAGATCTTAGGTTTGTGATGTGTTACTAGCATTGTTTTGTTTTTAAGGTTGATGATTTGTTTTGTTGTTGTGTTGGCAATTTTGGTTGAATGTAAGAGTGATTGGTTGTCGAACCAGATGATGTATCTGCAGTATGTGTAAAGGAAGATAGGAGCATGAAAAGGATTTGATCAAGCAGAGTAGTGCTATTCACCAGATCAGCAAACCCTTGTTGTTCTCTAATAATTACAATAGTCAAATCCCTTAACCGAGTAAGCTCTAACAAGTTTAGTGTTATCTAAATCCTCTAACAAAGTGATCCATTAGCTTGGATTTCAAATCCTCGACCGAGGTTACTCCTAATAGGGTATTTCTTCTAATAGGGCATTATAGTCAATCCCTTAACCGGGTGGTCCCTAACATGATCTGTTCTTAATAGGACTTATTGTAAAGCTTTAACAGGCTTGGCTCCTAATAGGGAGAACTTCAAAAGAGTTTAGAATACTTATGGGTATTCATCCCCACCATGGTTTTTCCCATTTGGATTTCCACGTCAAAATCATTGTGTCAAGTGATGAATGTTTTTGTTGTTATATTTGATATGGTTAATTTTCTTAACAACTAAATCCACTTAGATATGATATGATGACCGACAGTAATCTGAAATGAGATTTTACTTTGGACAGTAAAGTATTTGGATGTTTTGGTTAAAAGGTTTTGAGAGTTTCAGAGTTGTTTTATTGTTATTTTATTATGATAGTCAATCGGTTACTTGACAGTGATATTGCAATTTGAAGTTCAGTTTTTGAACCAGTCAATTTTGAGTTTGACTTGAGAGGTTGTTTTTGTTTGATGAAAATTTTATGTCAGTTTTCTATCTATTGATTCACCCCCCCTGCCCTCTCAGTAGTTTATCAGATCCTTATTGATTCATCATACCATCAATTGGTATCAGAGCATTTCAAGTCCTCTAAGGTCTAAGCCTAACAGCTTGAGGTAAAGATCTTGAATATCATGATGAAGAAAGAAGTTATGAAGTTTAATAGGCAAAACTATAGAATATGGAGTGATAGAATGAAAATTTATATCAAGAGTCTAGGAAGTCAATACTGGGAACATGTTGGTACTCAATATGTTGCACCTAGTGGGACTATGACTGATGATCAAAAGAAAAAGCAACAAGAAATTAATCAAGCATTGGAGGCAATTATCAATTCTTTGCCTGATTTAGAGTATGTTGATGTCCATGCTCTAGAGATTGCTTACGAGGTATGGAAGAAACTTGAAGAAATCTATAGCGGTGATGAGCATGTGAATATTACCAAATAAGAGAGTCTGAGAGGTAAATTTGATGACATGCAAATGGCTTAAGGTGATAATATACAATAGTATGGTTAGAGGACCAAAGAGATAGTTGGTGAGATCAAGAGTGTTGGTGGTAAAGTGGAAGATGCCACAATGGTTAGTAAGGTGTTGAGAACCCTTCTACTGGTCTATGCTATCTGAGTTGCAGCCATTCAAGAGCTAAAGTCTATTGATAAAACTAAGGTAACTCTTGACTCCATCATTGGTAAGCTTACTGTATTTAAATTAAATGGTTATGATGGTACTGTTCATAAATCTGAATCTGCATTTAGAGCTTCAGTTTCCAACCCTCCTATGAGGAAAAGTAGAGATGTCAATCATAGATATGAATCTAGATCTAGCAGAGAAGTTGATGATGAAGATAGTTTGATTGAGCTTGAAGCATTGTTGGCCAAGCGGTTACCTAGAGGTACTCATAAGTACAAAGGTAAATTACCTTTTAAATGTTTTGCATGTAACAAGATTGAACACATTGCAGCTAACTGTCCTAATGGTGACAATGAGCATAAGCATGAGAAGTACAAGAAGTACAAAGGAAAAGGCAAAAGAGAATGTCTCATTATAGTTGATGGTGGTATCACTGATGAGGAATTTGAGGGAGATGCTAATGAAGACATTGTGTTTGTAGCCATTAAAGAGGAGTCATCGGATTAGAAAGCATTAGTTTCTCACATGGATAGTTCTGATGATTAGATCATTGATAGTGGTTGTTCCACCACATGGCCAGTGATCAGAACAAATTTCTTACTTTGAAGGAATTTGATGGAGGAATTGTAAGGTTTGGAAATGACTCACCCTACATTATGAAAGGAAAGGGAACCAATTCTCTTAATGGAAAGAGCAGTGCAGATGATGTTTACTAGGTTGAAGGATTAAAGAACAATCTTTAAGTGTAGCTCAACTCAATGACAAAGGTTATCCATTAGAATTCAAGAATGGAATGTGCAAAATCTATGGGAGAAAAGGTGAATTGATTGCAACCAGCAAGCAGACAAAAGGTAACCTATTTTACCTAAATCCTAAAGTCAACAATTGTTTAAATGCTAAAGTAGATGATAGTTGGCTTTGGCATTGAAGATTTTGTCACATAAATTTTGATAACATTGTTAAGGTTAGTAAGTCCAAGTCGGTAAGAGGTTTTCCTCAGTTGGATAAATTGGTGAATGCTCTATGTAAGGAATGTTAGTTAGGAAAGATAACATCCTCAACTTTTAAGAGTAAATTTTATTCAGCAGAACATTTGTTAGATTTGGTTCATACATATCTCTATGGACCAATAAGAAAGAGTATTCAAGGTGACAAATATTTTATGATCATCATTGATAATTGCTCAAGAATGATGTGGATCACATTCTTGAAGGGAAAAATAGAAGCCTTTAGTAAGTTCAAGGCATTCAGGGCCTTAGTTGAAAAGGAAAGTGGTAAGAAGATAAAGTGTCTTAGGATTGATCAAGGTGGTGAATTTGCTTCAAAGGAATTCACTAGATATTGTAAAGATAATGGAATCAAGAGGTAGCTTTCTACATCAAGGACACCATAGTAGAATGGTATTGCAGAGAGGAACAATCAGTTAGTTGTTGAAGCTTCTAGAACGATGCTTATACAAGGAGTAGCAAAAAATTTTTGGAGAGAAGCTGTCAGCACAACTGTTTACACTATGAACCGAATATTGGTAAAGAGAGGTAAGGATAAAACTCCTTATGAATACTGGTATGGTAGATCACTTAATCTCAGATATTTTAAGATTTTGGTAGTAAATTATTTATCAAGAGAGGTGACTATGTTAGTAAGTTTGAGGCTAAAAGTGATGAAGGCATATTTCTTGGTTACTCCACCAAGAGTAAGGCCTACAATTTTTATAGCAACCAGACATAGAGAATCATTGAAAGTGTTGATGTTCGAGTGGATGAGTATCCTGAAGTCTTAGGAGAAACCAATGAGAAGAAAAAGGATGAAGAACCTTGCATTCTGATTTTGGAATTAGAACCAGTGAAGTCAGAAGTTGATGAAGTGAATGATGTAGTACCAATTCAGCTGGAATAGGTAGATTCAGAAGAAGAGGATGATAGTGAGGAAGAAGAACCTAAAGGTAATGATCATGTTATTCTAAGGTATGTGAGACTCAATCATAATCCTGACCAGATTATTGGAGATAAAGATGCTGCATTGTTAACTAGAAAAAGAATCAGAGAGAATTCTTGCATAATATCCACTATTGAACCCAAAACTGCTAAAGAAGCATTTGGGGATGATCACTAGATTAAAGCTATGGAAGAGGAGCTTGAGAAGATTGAGAAGAAAAATACATGGACCCTAGTACCTAGACCAGTGAATAAAAATGTGATAGGTAATAAATGGGTATTCAAGAACAAACTAAATGAAGATGGAGTAGTAGTCGGAAACAAAGCTAGATTGGTATGCACATGAAGAAGGTGAAGACTATGGTGAGACATTTGCACCAGTTGCTAGATTGGAATGATTTAGGACTCTACTTGCATTTGCAGCATATAATGGATTCAAAGTATATCAAATGGATGCGAAGTCAGCATTTTTGAATGGAATACTGGAAGAAGAAGTGTACATTGAGAAGCCAGACGGTTATGCTTTGACTGATGCAAAAGATATGGTGTGTAAATTGCACAAGACACTATATGGTTTGAAGGAAGCACTGAGAGCATGGTATGAAAGGCTACATTCACACCTGATGAAGATAGTTTTTCAGAGAACCAGTGAAGAAAACAATATATATCTCAAATTTGAAGGAGATAAGATACTGGTTAGTGAAGTGTTTGTGGATGATATCATATTTTGAGGTAATGATGACATGAGTGATGACTTTGCAAATGAAATTAAAAGTGAATTTGAAATGTCTCTAGTGGGAGAAATAAAATTCTTCATAGGTTTGCAAATTCAGTAGATGAAGAGTGGTACTTTCATCACATAGTATAAATATGTAAAAGAGGTATTGAAGAAATTTGGAATGAGTGATTGTAAACTAGTTGGGAAACCAATGGTTACGGGTTGTAAACTTTCTAAGGAAGATGAAGCCGCATCTATTGATGAAAAGGGGTACAAGTCAATGATAGGGAAACTTTGTTATGTTGTTCACAGCAGACCGGATATTGCTCATGTAGTTGGTTTAGTTGCCAGATTTCAAAAGAATCCAAAGGAGACACACTTGATAGCAACCAAGAGGATATTTAGATGTTTGAAAGGTACTATTGACTATGGATTATGGTATCCATATGCAGGTAACTTTGATTTGAAGTTTTATACAGATGTAGACTAGGTAGGTAATGTTGATGATAGGAAGAGCACAACCGGTGGTGCATTCTTTCTTGGAGGAAGACTTGTTTCATGGAGCAATAAGAAGCAGAGTTGTACATTAGAGTCCACTACTGAAGCTGAGTATGTTGCAGCGTATATGAATTGTACCCAAGTAATCTAGATGAAACACATTCTGGAAGGATTCAAGTTGAAGATTACAAAACCTGTAAAGATTTTATGTGATAACACTAATGCAATAAATATTTCAAAGAACTCAGTGTTGCATGCTAGAACCACGCATATTGACCTGAAATATCATTTCTTAAGAGAGAAAGTGGAGAGTAAAGATGTGTTATTGGAGCATGTATCTACAAAGGAGCAACTAGAAGATATCTTTAATAAACCTTTGCCTAAGACTACTTTGAGTATCTTAGGGGTCATCTAGGGTTTGTGCCCCTACATGATGTCAATTGAGCATGATGTGGAATACATCAGTCCCGGAGCTAATTGAAGAATATTGAAGTGGGATTGGTGTAGAGTGGAGTTATTCCATTAGGGGAGCATCAAGTTGTAGGTTTATGTTGCATAACAATGAAGTATGACACTGCATGTTTTACTTTCACTTTGGCATTGTTGTTGATGGGTTGGGGTTTGGGATAGACTAGCCTAGTCTATGCTCTTGGATCCTTTCTTCGGATCACCAGGTGTTCTAACCATAGCCTAGGGTCTCTAGGACTTCCCCTGCTTGTGGAATCCCCTGAAATTTCTGAATCAACCCACCAACAACTTGAAAATCTACTCCTTAGGTCTCACCTGCTCATGAGGCTCAAGAAACCCTTACTTAGGCCAATAAGGGTTAGGCTTGTTCCACACCTTCCTAGGTCTTAGAAAGGTTAGGTAAGGTCTAATTCATGGTCTTTCCACCCATTCATGAGCCCCCAAGAGGTTTCAAGCTTCCAACCCCTTACCGATTTCACTATTTTGTGTTTTGCCTACAAAATAGGGATACAAGGATTGTGACCAATTAGGCCTCCTACCCGGTCCTTTAGGGCTCCCTCTCACAAATGATGCACTTGCTTGTGAAACTTCCCAAAAGACCTACTATTAATTTGGCAAGGACTCAAGTATTTTCTATGTTTTAGGCCTCCAAGTGTCCGTACACTGCCCTAGGTGGATTTTAAGGTTTTTAAGGGTTTTTAGGAGGGTTTTTAGGCCTGCCAGGGTCATAGTGTGGGTTTGATGCTCTTGCCACCTTGTCAAAATTTGTGGAAGCTCCTCCTTCACATGAATGGTGCTAGACTCACCCTTATACAACTTCTCCAAAGGGTGCCTCCTCCTCTGACCTTCCTTGCTCTCCAAGACCTCTGCAACTTAACCCTTCCTAGTCGGGCACTGTCCAGTCTCGCCTAGGAATGGGTCTTCAAATGGATTCCTTGAATTTTCAAGAGCCCTTCTTGCATTTAACTATAGTACAAGGTCTATAGTCTCATTCCCCATGGTTTCATGGTGGTTCCATAATGGGGAACGGAGTTATGCAGCCATTTACACAAACTAGTCCAAAACTGGACAGTAAGGAGCAAATTCACAAAATAGTTACAAACACACCTCTCTTACAAATCAAAACATAATATAAATGCTCAAATTGAGAGTAAGTACACCATACAAGACACTCCACATATTTTTTCATGCAAATCAATCCATTAATGATCTTTCTTTACTCCTCTTGTGCCGACTGGAAATAAAATTGCAGTCATAGTCAGTCAGTTTGCTTGGGCCGTACAATGTCTGACATCCAACCCATTAACTTAGGGTTTGAAATTACTTAAAGCACCTTTGCCTCATTCTATGTGCCCATATTAGGGTTTTCCATGCTACATTAAATATTCTGACCTCATGGTGGAAAATTTGCTTGACAACTTTTAAAAGTTGTCATGCAACTTTTGAGCAACTTTCCCAATGTTGTTTTTCTTGACTCCTAGACCCACATTGGGCTAACCTAAGGACACCACCATGCTATGAGGGACCCCTAAACACCTCAAAGACACACATACCCTCTATTTTCAAAAAAATATCAACCTTGACTTATGACCCTAAGACCTCAACTAGGACCCTAGCTAGGACCAATGAGCACATGGCTCTTATTGTATGTACAATGGCATCATAATGAAGCAAGAAGACAATCAAAAGAAAATGGTGGGAGCCCTTTGAAGGGTGCTCCTGCACCATACTCCCCCTCTGCAACAAGCTAAGGAATTAAGGGAGTGAGAAGAGCCAGATCAATGCCAAGCTTCTTGAACTTGCTCTCCTCCACCCAAGTAGCTTCAGATACAGGTTGGCCTGCCCATTTCACCAAATGCTCCATGTAGACCTTGTGTCTAGTAGACTTCTTCACCCTCGACTCCAAAATCTCCTCTTCTATAGGCTGCTTCACTTGAGGTAAGGCATTCACATCGAAGTCTTGGAGTACTTTGGCTTGGTTCTCAGTCTGCCCCTCTATCTCACCCTTATACATGATCAGATCAGCTACATTGAAGACCAATGAAATGGCTAAATCTGAAGGAAGTTCGACCTTATAAGCATTCTCACCATGTTTTTCTAGAATTCTACAAGGTCCTACCCTCTTCATTTGTAGTTTGGTAGGCTTACCACTTTGCATCCTAGCTTTTCTCAAATGGACCATCACATAGTCACCCACCTTGAACCTCTCTCCTTTTCTCATCCATTTTGGCCTTCAGTTTTTGAGTGGATTCAAGGATGGCTTTCTTGACTTACTCTTGAACTTCCTTGATGGTTTGAGTGAAGTCATTTTCTTTCCCACTCTTCATCTCCATACAACCAAGTTCCCTGAGTTCACACACTCCTCTTGGATGCCTACCATAGACAACCTCAAATGGACTCTTTCCAGCGGTCCTATTCACACTATCATTATATGCATACTCTACTTGAGGAATGATTAGATCCCATGTTTTCCCATACTCCTTAGTTAAACACCTCAAAAAGTTGCCTAACACCCTATTGATGACTTCAGTTTGACCATCAGTTTGAGGATGGTAAGCTGAGCTAAATGAGAGATTAGTTCCAAGTCTCCTCCATAATGTTTACCAAAAATGGCCCATGAACTTGTTGTCCCTTTCTAAAACAATGCTTAAAGGGAGTCCATGAATCCTAACAATCTCCTTAAAGAAAAGATGTGCAACATAGCTAGCATCATGTGTAGTCTTACATGGAATGAAATGGCTCATCTTGGAAAATCTATCTACTACCACATAGATGTTGTTCATACCTGTCTTTGTCTTGGGAAGTCCTACTACAAAGTCCATACTTACACATTCCCAAGGCCTATTAGGGACCTGCAATGGTTGATAGAGACCAGCATTGCTTGATCCTCCTTTTTCTCTTTGACACACACTACATTGCTCCACATACCCCTTCACATCTCTTGGCAACTTTGGCCAATAGTAGTACCTCTATACTAAATCCAAGGTTTTGTTGACTCCAAAGTGTCCACTTAAATTTTCATTGTGTTTCTCTTGGATGAGGTTCTCCCTTATGGATCCTCTTGGTACACACAACTAATTACCTTTGAACAAGAGACCATTTTGGAGAGTGTAATCTGCATACTCACCATGGAAATGGTTCTCAAACTCCTTGCAAACCTTGTAAGCTAATGAGAATTCTTCATCTCCTTCATAGAGGTCCTTGAAACCCTCTATTCCCATGCTCTGCAATTGTAGTTCTTGAATTGTCAACAACTTCCTGCTTAATGCATCTGCCACCTTGTTGAGTTGCCCCTTCTTATGCTTGATGGTGAAGGTGAAGGATTAGAGGTATTCCATCCATTTCAAATTCCTATTGCTAAGCTTCTCTTGAGTGTTAATGTAACTCAATGTCTGGTTGTCTGTGAACACCACAAATTCCTTTGGAAGTAGGTAATGCCTCCATTTCTTTAGAGACTGCACTAATGCATACAACTCTAGGTCATAGGCTGAGTACTTCTTCTTTGCTTCATTAAGCTTCTCACTAAAAAATTCCATAGGTCTTCCCTATTGACTCAATACACCCCCTACTACAATTCCACTTGCATCACACTCCAATGTGAATAGCTTATCAAAAGTAGGTAGGAGAAGGATAGGTTTTGTGGCTACTTCTTACTTCAACAATTGAAATGCTTTGTCAGCCTGCTCGGTCCATTTAAACTTAGTTTTAAGGCCTCCTTTTATGGTGTCAAGGACTAGTGCACATATGCCACTGAAGTTCCTCACAAACTTCCTATAGAATTGAGCTAATCCATGGAAACTCCTAACTTCAGTCCCTGTTCTAGGTGCAGGCCAATTCAAGATTGCCTCCACTTTGCTTGGATCCATCTTTAAGGTTCCCTTAGACACCACAAATCCTAAGTAGACCAGCTCTTTCTTCAAGAAGTCACACTTCTCTAGGCTGATGGATAACTTCTCCTCATGCAACCTCTCTAATACTAACCTCAAATGCTCAAGGTGCTCCTCTTTGGTTCTGTTATAGATGAGAATGTCATCTAGGTACACCACCACAAACCTACCTGTGAAGTCTTTTAACACCTCATTCATCAATCTCATGAAGGTGCTTGGAGCATTGGTGAGTCCAAATGGCATCACAAGCCATTCATACAACCCCTTTGTGGTCTTGAAAGCAGTCTTCCACTCATCTCCCTCCTTGATTCTAATCTGGTGATAACCACTTTTAAGGTCCAACTTGGTAAAATACATAGCACCTCCTAAATAGTCCATCAAATCCTCTATTCTAGGAATAGGAAACCTATACCTTATGGTGATCCTATTGATTTCCCTTGAGTCAGTGCAAAGTCTCCACTTGCCTCCCTTCTTTGATGCTAGCACTACTAGGACTGCACATGGGCTGATGCTCTTCTTAATCAGTCCTTGTTCCAATAACTCCTACACTTGCCTTGCTACCTCCTTGTTTTGGTCAGTTGTGAGCTTATATGCAACTTTGTTAGGTAGGGATGATCTAGGAACAAAGTCTATTTGATGACTTATAGACCTTCTTGGTGGGAGTGTTGCAGGTGCTCCATCACTCACTATGTCCTTATACTCTTGCAACATTTGCTTCACCTCCTTGGGTACTTCTGCCTGCAACTTGTCTTCTTCCTCCTTTGGCTTCATAAAGATGGCAGACTTCACTATCTTCTCCTCATGTAGCAAGTGTAAGAACTCTTTACCAATAGCCAATAAGACACTAGGGGTTCTTGAAGTTCCCTCTTCATTCTCTGTCAAAGACTGAATCTTAAAAGTCTTGCTATCCTTCTTAAAGGAAATGGAGTTCTCTTCTCCATCATAGATCACCTTCCTATCAAATTGCCAGGGTCTACCTAGCAAGAGGTGACAGGAATCCATGGGTAACACATCACAAAGGATCTTATCCTTGTATCCCCCAATAGAAAACTCTACCCAAGTCTGTTCATTGACTAGCACACTCTGCTCATGATTCAACCATGTCACCTTGTATGGGTTAGTGTGGGGTATCCTTGTGAGTTTCAACTTCTTAGTTTCCTCCTCTAATATTATGTTATCAGTTGACCTTGAATCAACTATCACCTTGCAAACTTTACCAAGGATCTTGCATCTCACCCTAAACAATGCTCTCCTATGCTTAGGTTCATTCTTGACTGGCTATCTTATCAAGACCCTATTGAACATCAAATTTTCTCCAATCTTTGATTCAATATGATCCACCTCAAGTGTCTTTCTACTTGAAGAGTCTTCATGTGCATAAGCAACCCTCTTTCCACTGTTTGATGATGTAGGCTTGTCAGGGCATCTATATGTTGGGTGTCCGAATTGTCCACAGTTGTAGCACTTCATAGTTGCAAAGTAGGAGTTACCTCTATTGGTACCTCTACCCCTACTTGGACCACCTTGTACACCTCTTCCTCTAGAATGGCCCCCTCTAAGATTGGTTTCACTACCATGTTCAATCAACTTGGCTTCTCCTTGGTTCCTTTGATCATTTGACTTGCTTTGGTAACCACCTCGGTGATTCATTTGTTCTCTACCTCTTCCTCTACCCCTATTATTGGAGTCTCCTTTCCTTTGGTTCCTCTCTTCCACCTTGACAGCAAGTTGATAACATTTTTGAACAGTAGTAGGAATCCATAGGCTTATCTCCTCTTGAATGTTCCACTTTAGGCTGCTTAGATACCTAGCCACCTTAATAGATTCATCTTCTTGGACTTTAGATCTAAGACAAAGTTTTTGAAATTCTTTGGTGTAGGAGGTCACATCAAGGTCTTTTTGCTTCAATCCCTATCTCTTCTTATGAAGTTGGACTTCATAAGCCTCTGGTAAGTAGTTCTCTTTGATCTTACTCACCATGGCCTTCTAATTGGCAATAGGTAGCTTCTCCATGCCAACTCTCTCTTCTTGCAAGTACTTCCACCATGTTAAAGTTGCTCCCCTTAATCTTGATTTGGCAACCTTAACCTTTTGAGCCTCTGTCACTCACTCACACTCAAAGTGGTTTTCCATGCCCTCAATCCATTCCATGATAGTGTCAATGTCCATCCTTCCACTAAAATGTGGCAATCCTTCAAAAGCTTTGGTGTTCAAGGCCTTAATAGCCTTTACAAAAGGTTCTTCATTGGACAAGGGATCTGGTTCAGGTATAATGTCATCTATGTCAATGGTTTTCTTTCCTTTATCCTTGGTGTCTTCACCCCAAGGTCCTTGTGTCCTCTGATCCACCACTTCTTGCAACTTATCCCTTATCTCGCTCACAGCTTCTTCAAGGAGTCTATTCTTCTCCTTTTGTTCTTCTACCTCCCTAGCCATCTCTGTATTAGTGGCCATTCTTCTCTCCCCTATTGATTCACCAGTATATAGAGACATACACAGTCCACCAAATCTTTAACTTGCTCTGATACCAATCTGATGGGTTGGGGTTTGGGATAGACTAGCCTAGTCTATGCTTTTGGATCCTTTCCTTGGATCACCAGGTGTTCTAACCACACCCTAGGGTTTCTAGGACTCCCCCTGCTTGTGGAATCCCCTAACCTTGCCCAATCCACCCACCAACAAGCTTAAAATCTACTCCTTAGGTCTCACCTGCTCATGAGACTCAAGAAACCCTTACTTAGGCCAATAAGGGTTAGGCTTGTTCCACACCTTCCTAGGTCTTAGCAAGGTTAGGTCAGGTCTAATTCACGGTCTTTCCACCCATTCATGAGCCTCCAAGAGGTTTCAAGCTTCCAACCCCTTACCGATTTCACTACTTTGTGTTTTGCCTACAAAATAGGGCTACAAGGATTGTGACCAATTAGGCCTCCTACCCGGTCCTTTAAGGCTCCCTCTCACAAATGATGAACTTGCTCATGAAACTTCCCAAAAGACCTACTATTCATTTGGAAAGGACTCAAGGATTTTCTAGGTTTTAAGCCTCCAAGTGTCGATACACTGCCCTAGGTGGATTTTAAGGTTTTTAAGGGTTTTTAGGAGGGTTTTTAGGCCTGCCAGGGTCATAGTGTGGGTTTGATGCTCTTGCCACCTTGTCAGAATTGGTGGGAGCTTCTCCTTCACACAAATGGTGCTACACTCACCCATCTACAACTCCTCCAAAGGGTTCCTCCTCCTCTGACCTTCCTTGCTCTCCAAGACCTCTGCAACTTAACCCTTCCTAGCCGGGCACTGTCCAGTCTCGCCTAGGAATGGGTCTTCAAATGGCTTCCTTGCATTTTCAAGGGCCTTTCTTGCATTGAACTATAGTACAAGGTCTACATTCTCATTCCCTATGGTTTCATGGTGGTTCCATAATGGGGAATGGAGTTATGCAGCCATTTACACAAACCAATCCAAAACTGGACAGTAAGGAGCAAATTCACAAAATAATTACAAACACACCTCCCTTACAAATAAAAACCTAATATAAATGCTAAAAATGAGATTAATTACACCATACAAGACACTCCACATAGTTTTGCATGCAAATCAATCCATTAATGATCTTTCTTTACTCCTCTTGTGCCGACTGGCAACAAAATTACAGTCACAGTCAGTCAGTTTGCTTGGGCCATACAATGTCTGACATCCAACCCATTAACTTATGGTTTGAAATTACTTATAAAACCTTTGCCTTGGTCTGTGTGCCCATATTATGGTTTTCCACGCTACATTAAAGATTCTGACCTCATGGTGGAAAATTTGCTTGACAACTTTTAAAAGTTGTCATGCAACTTTTGAGCAACTTTCCCAATGTTGCTTTTCTTGACTCCTAGACCCACATTGGGCTAACCTAAGGACACCACCATGCTATGAGGGACCCCTAAACACCTTAAAGACACACATACCCTCTATTTTCAATAAAATCTCAACCTTGACTTAAGACCCTAAGACCTCAACTAGGACCCTAGCTAGGACCAATGAGCACATGGCTCTTATTGTATGTACAATGGCTTCATAATGAATCAAGAAGACAATCAAAAGAAAATGGTGGGAGCCCTTTGAAGGGTGCTCCTACACCAGTTGTCAAAGGGGGAGAGGAACTATATGAATGGGGAGAAGAACCATATGATTGATAGAGAGAAGATCTATAGCCAATTACCAACAGAAGACATGAAGACTCAGTTGAAGGAGAGTACATGGTAAAATGTAAACTAGGATTCCTATTCACAATTATAGCAATCAAGGGTATTGATACTTGTATTTCCATCAATACCAAAGGGGGAGATTGTTGGCATTTGTATGAAGATTGAATTGATGAACTTTTATGTTGTCATTGATGTCAATTATAACTGGTAATGATGTTGTATTAATGTTGTTTTACAACCGGTAGGAGAGCTTGTGAAGGAAACCGATATTACTAGAGAAGAAGTGAGATCAACTAGTAAAACCTACTTGATGATATGATAAACCCTAACTGATAGAGTTTGGTGAATCGGTTGTATTGGTTTATGATCAAATGATGAGCGGTAAAGATTATGACATGTATGTATGTTGTATGAGAAGAGTTTCAAATGGTTTTTGGCACATAGAGATAATAGTTTTTGTCTTGGGAATGAGCAAGTTCATTGCATGTAATGGAAACCACGTGATGAGTTATAGAGATCGATGAATCGGTGATCAAGGAGAGATCGAGGTTGTCTTGAATGATATGCAGTGATTGCTATGTAAATCCAACAGTCATACTTGAACAGATTTATTTATAATCTCTATGAGATCTTAGGTTTGTGATGTGTTATCGACCTATTGTTTTGTTTTTAAGGTCGATGAGTTGTTTTGTTGTTGTGTTGTCAATTTTTGTTGAATGTAAGAGTGATTGGTTGTTGAACCAAATGATGTATCTATAGTATGTGTAAAGGATGATAGGAGCATGAAAAGGATCTGATCAAGCAGAGTAGTGTATCAGCAAACCCATGTTGTTCTCTACAATTACAACACTCAAATCCCTTAACTGGGTAAGCTCTAACAAGCTTAGTGTTATCTAAATCCTCTAACTAGGTGATCCATTAGCTTGGATTTTAAATCCTCTACTGAGGTTACTCCTAATAGGGTATTGCTTCTAATAGGGCATTATAGTCAATCCCTTAACTGGATGGTCCCTAACAGGGTTTGTTCTTAATAGGACATTGTAAATCTTTAACAGGCTTGGCTCCTAACAAGGTGAACTTCAGAAGATTTCAAAATACTTGTGGGTATTCATCCCCACTGTGGTTTTTTTCTATTTGGATTTCCACGTCAAAATAATTGTGTCAAGTGGTCAACATTTTTATGGTTATATTTGATATGGTTAATTTACTTAACAGTTAAATCCACTTAGATATGATATGGTGACCAGCAGCAATCTGAAATGAGATTTTACTTTGGTCAGTAAAGTATTTGGATGTTTTGATTAAAAGGTTTTGAGAGTTTCAGAGTTGTTTTGTTGTTAATTTGTTATGACAGTCAACCGGTTTACTTGACAAAGATATTGCAATTTGAATTTCAGTGTTTGAACCAGTTAGTTCTGAGTTTGACTTGAGAGGTTGTTTTTGTTTGGTGAAAAGTTTATATTATTTTTCTATCTACTTATTCACCCCCCCTATCAGTATTTTACCTAATCCTTATTGATTCATCATACCATAATTAACATGGGGGCATACACTCCACTCAGTATTACACTTTATGCACACCCCATGACATGTCAATACACAAGTTACTTTGGAAACTGAGCCTTTTTCTTTATAATTTGGTATTTTTATTTTTCATAACTCATAGAAAGAAAATCTTACTAGGATAGTATAGTCATATGTTCTCTCTCTTATCCTTCCTTATGTTGTCCCTTCTATTTGAATATTAGAGTAGTAAGATCCTAAAGTTCATGGAGGCTTAGAACATATTGTCTCTTTGATATCTCGATAATTTATTTTCAATACAACTTTGTACTTTACCATGACTATGCTTACTCTTATACACCTATTAAAGTAGGGGCTAAATGTAGCATCATAAATTGTACTTGCTTTCACTTTCATCCTCACCTAGGCCTCACTTTGGCATTTTGGCTTTCAATTCCTGATTATAGTGTTGATTCTACTCACAACACATTCCCACATTTTCATCACCTTTTCATTTTCCCCCTCATTATGGATTCTTGATTTTCAGGACCGGGGTGTTGGGTGCCCTAGTCCTAAATCAGGACCAAAGTGTCCCACACCCCAATACTCGTAATTAAGACCTAAATTGGGGCCTCACAATGGTCATCTCAAATGAGCAAAAAAATTTATCCCATGTTGGCTTGTCCCGAAACTTTAATTTGTTTTTAGACAGTCAAGTATAAAAAGGAGTTTTACCCCTCTCATTTGAAACCTAATCAATCCTCTATGATCTCAATTACATTTTGGTGAAATTGAATTCAATTGAGAAAGCAATTAGTCATTCATCAAGCATTGGAGTAGGAATGAAGTCAAGTTCAATTATTAAAGATGGCATCCATGATCAATGTTTCATGAAGACATCTTACATGAAACCCTAAAAACCTTCGTATGAAGGTCAAACAAAACTTCATCAAGGTATACATTATTGTCTCAAGCATCTCAACCTTTCCCTCAAAATAAAGTATTTTATTATAGTCTTTCATTACATTTATCAATTCAATTTCATGGTTAATTCCAAAACTGGGGTTTGACCTAAGGCAAACCCCTATTCCCAACATATTTCTCTCTCTTTCTATGTGAAAGAAACAAGTGCAAGATTTGTACTCAGGAATTCTAGTAGTGTCAATGGTGACATATAGGTTCATCTTTTGACAGTGAAAAATTCATAGGACCAGGGCAGACCTATGCTTCCTGGTCCTAAAAAATTAGGATGAACTTTTGGGAATAGGTTCTAAGCATCTTCATTCTCCTAGATCTTAGTTTGTGGCTCTATTGGATATTTGTAGCAATCTATTTTCAACAATTTACTTCAATTATTCATTCTTTTACCCTAATTTCACAATTACATTCCAAATTCAACCAAGAAAGAGGATAAGTAATTCCAACCAAGAAAATCCAATCAAAATCTAAACCTTTCCCTAATAGGATTGAGCCTAGATCTATTGGGTTCACTCCTCTTTCAATGTAAGTTGTGTTAATTAGGCTATTCAGTGTATTTACATGGTGAAACCCTAATACCCAATTTTCATACATTATAGTTACCAAGATAGACCTTACCAAAGTCACCACTTTATAGGTTTTTGAAATACTCCTTGAAAAATGTGGCATGAAATAAATCTCCCAAATCTAGCACCCAAAAATTAGTTATAGTTTCTTTTGTGGTTAAATTAAGAACACCTGCATCTTATTGGTATGCTATATTGGCTTCATCTTCTTTTGATTTTTTTTTAGTTTTTTCATAAGAGAAATAATTCTTTTTTATGTGGCCTTCCTTTCCAAAATACCAACAACTAATATCTCTTCCTTTAGATTTTGATCTTCCTTGTGATTTCCCATGACCTTTTGGACTCTGCCCTCTTTCTTTTTATCTTCCTCCATCATCTACATTCAAATCATTACTTGATGTTGGAGCCTCACCCATGCTCATTCTTCGCATTTCCTCACTTAAAATTGCACCAACAACATCATCATATTTTAATTTATTTTAAGTAGAAATAGAGTTACTAATTGTCATAACCAAACTATTCCAATTTTTTGGCAAAGAACACAAGATTGATGTAGCCTAAATCTCTTCATCAAAATTTAGTTTTATAGAAGATAACTGATTGGTAATGGTATTAAATTCATTTAAATGGTTTTCTATAGAATCACCTTCAACCATTTTCAAATTAAACAAATGGTTCATTATAAATACTTTATTTGATGCTAAAGGATTTTCATACAACTTATCTAATATACTCATCAAAACAACATTTATTATTTCTTTATATATGTTAAATGCTACATACAGAGATAAGAACAATTGAATCGCTCCCAATGATTTTTTGTCCAAAATATCTCATTCTTCATCTAGCATGGTTACTGGTTCCTTTATTTTACCATGTAATGGTCGCCATAAATTGTTTTTATATAAATTATCCTTCATCTACATTTTTATAATTAATAGTTGTGGCCATTGAACCTTTTGACCTTTCCTTCTTCAATCAACATTGCTTCCACTCAAACTCGAAGCTCTCTTACCAAATGAGCAAACACAACCAGCTATGATACCAATTGTTAAACAATAAAGAGAAGATAAATGAAATCAAAAATAGAAATAGAGATTAGAAAAAAGAACAAGACATAGAACACAAATTAATAGTGGTTCACCAATATGACTACATCCACTCTAAAGCAGGGCATTATATTATTTAACTTGTTTCTCAAGTACATTATTATAGATACCTAAAATTGTCTTGTCCTAATTAAATAAATATAACATTTATTTAATTAATTTATCGTAAGCCTTCTATTAATTAAATAGATTTTTATTTATTTAATTAATTCACTTATCCTTTTCTATCTTTTCCCTATTTATATAAATATTTTTATTTATTTAAATTATCTTTTTCCTAAATTAAATAAATATTTATTTATTTAATTGGTCCCACTTCCTTTATTAATTGAATAGATCTTCATTTATTTAATTAATTAATTATCTTTTTCCCTCCATGACACATGTCATTTATCTCTTAATTTTCCTCTAACTACCCCTTTCATATTTTATTAATTTTCTACCTACCCTTTAATCCTAGCTAACCATTTATCCTTTCACCTCTTAATCTTATCCCTCCATTTTCTAAGGTGTCTTCTATATAAGAGAATACTTTCCTACTTATCAACCCTAATCAATCATTCATGCAATCAAGCGACTTCGCAACCACAGTCCATTGTTTGTTGAGCTCTTGTGCACATACAAAATCTGAGAGCAAATATATCAAACAAGATCAATGGAGATAGGAAACAATGGATATCAAACCCTACTTGGTATGTGAGTGATTTTATTATCTTATTTGTTGATTTGCATGTTCTTAGGTTTCTTCATTGGTGTATGGTGGATTCTTGATTTTAGAACTAGGGTTTTATGTGGTTGGATCTTTTATGGTTTTTGCAATTGTTTTTATCACTCCATTTTTACCGTACACATTTTGACAAACCCGGTGGAACTCTTTTCCCTTAGTTTCTAACATCTTTTTGTAGCTTTAGTCTTTTTTGTCAAGTTGCAGGTCGGATGAGCGATGATTATAGGTGAAATCACATCTACAAAATATATTTTCACATCTACGTTTCTATTCCATTTTCTATTTTGTAGGTTTCATGTTTCACATCTGCAATGGTTATCTCTACGTCTGAGATTTGTATTTTCACGTCTCTATTTTTCAGCATGTTTGTGCATCATTTTATCTCATGGGCGACATCTTTTTTTGTGTTTACATTTTGGAGTTGATTTTTGCAGGTTTTTAGGATTCTCGCGCCTGCGATCTTTGTTTATGTGTTTGTGTTGATTATTTATGCGCCTATATTTTATGTCGGTTTTGCAAGTTCCATCTTGTTTTCACGTCTGTTGTAGGTCTTTCAACATCAGTGGAAAGTATAATCGCATCTGTGTTTTTGCATTTTTTTTTGTCTTTTTCATGTTAGGGTTTTCATATTTTGTTTTATCCTAACCCTTTTCTTGGAATAACGAAGTGGTGTAGTTGTCTAAAAGGTATTGTCAAAGGCCCTTTTTTACATTTCGATTTCAATTTTCTAAAATTTAACCTAACGTTGGAAATGTTAAAAATTGGTTTTATTTGTGCCCTACCTACGTGTTGAAACTTAGGGTTTAGGGTTTTCAAAATGGCTTATATGCCTGTCAAAATTCTCCCCTTCGTTCTCTCAGCTTATGTTATATTTTGCAGTTGATCTGCATTCATCGGTGCCTATATTTTAAGTCATCATCGAGAGAGTTTTTCATCATCTATTTACCGGCCCCACATGTTAGAAGTCACTGATCATAGTGGGTCTTTTAATTTTTTGTTATATTCCAAAGTGCTACAAAATCCCCAAGACATAAAGTTCTAAAATCCCCTAGGAAGGTCCCCATGCACAATCACTTCACCCATAAAAGGTCTCCACGTGCTCAAAAGATTCACTTATGTCTTCTTTAGTGTCATTTTTGTGCAGGATAAGCTTATCAAAGGAGATGTGGGGACATTTCTTACCTCGCGAGTAAATTTGCAATGAACCTTGACCCCGTAGGATAAGGAAGTAGCATTACTCAAGGAAAACACTTATCCTGCGGCATATTTGATGCAATGATAGATACCATGGGATAAGGGGGAGTCTAGAATAACAAAGGAATCCTTATCCCGCAAATGCTGCATAGCAGTAGAAGGATGGAAAAGGAGCACTAAGGAAATGTGTATCATGTGATGTCTTAGGGACTCCAAAAAGAACTAGCAGGATAAGAAGTGATTAAAGCTTACAAAGGAAATGTTATACCGCAAGGTTTCCAAGCTGCCAAAATAACAGCACGTGATAAAGAGTAACAAAGGATTCTCAAGAAACCTTATCCCACAAGGAATTTTGCCCATTCTAAGGTGGTCGCGGGATAAGAATTACAAGCCAAATGCAGAGGATCTCTTATCTCGCGCGTTCCTGCAGGGATAAGAGATGGGTCACGGGATAAGAGAGAATAAGTTTAAAAGGTTTATCCCCCATGGAGTACACACAAAGAAAACTGCTTTCTAGTAGTAGACAAATAGAGAGCTATGAATAGTGTGGGATAAGGATATTCTTAGAAGACATACTCATAACCTTATAATGTGAGGAAAAACAAAGATGACTGATGTGTTGTGGGATAAGAAGAGATGGATATCGACAAAAGGAGGATAATGAATCCTTATCTTGCGAAGGTGAAAAGGATTCTCTCAGGTGCTGCGGGATAAAAAATCAAAGTAAATACATAGGAACCTTATCCCATGAGGATAGCTAAGGTAGTAAAACATGGTACGAGATAAGAAAGCGAATGGAAACAAAGAAGGTTTTCCTTATCCTGCGCATTTCCACGGGGATAAGGAAAGGGCCATTGGATAAGAAAGTGTTAAGGCAAAAGACAAAAGGGATTATCTCGTGTGGTTTTTAGACATCAAAGGAGTGAAGAAACAAAAGTAAAATGGGATAAGGGAAAAGCTTTGCTAGTATGAAGAAAGCTTATCCCATGAGGTAAAACAAGGTTAAGGAATATAGCTCAGGAGAAGAAAAAGTAAAGTCGATAGAAGAAAGAATCAAAGGGCTTATCCCATGAAGGTAATAAGTGTATCTCCAAGGGCCATAGGATAAAGAAAGACAAAGGCGATAAAGGAAAGACTTATCCCACGAGGATAATGTGAGTGTCCCCATAGCATGCGAGATAAGTAAGAACAAGGAGAATGATGTTACTTGTTATCTCGTGATGCCTAAGGCCATGATATGGAATCATGGCATGCATAACACGTGTATTATGTGACTTGCAGAAAAGGCCACCATGCAGCCCAGTGGTCAAATTATCCATGTGGAGGGTTGACGAAGGTTGACCAGAGCATAGAGGTGAGTATTTTGAAGACGTGGTGTGTGCAAATTGGCCAGATTCTACCTATCAAGAAAGGATATGATGCCAATGAAAATGATTGTGTCAACACGTTGTAGGTAAATTTTTGCAACCAAATTAGAGTGGATTTCAACGATGGCGTCAAGAGGGAGATAGAATTTAATGAGGATTGAATAGATGATCAATTGAGCGGCTCCATGAAATCTGAGGATCTTATGTCAATAAGATTTCACTACCTCAAACACATCAGAGGGTCTCTAGTCAATAAGATGTAAGGATGGAAGGTAGGTGTGGATTACTAAATGTAGTAATCCAGATTCAAAGGTCAGTCAAATGTAGTAAAGGATGAACTAAATGCGGCAGATTTTTGTGAGGCTCGAGACACCTACTTCTAATTGTCCTCGATCGCGTGGTCCCAGTTTCTAGAGGCTATCTTCATGGCCACTTGTATTGATTTCTTCTAGGTGGATTGTGTGCAAAGTAGGAGAATGGACACATCACAGTGTATCTTTTCCATGCAATCAAATTGTGCCATGTGTCTTCTTCGGTCTGAGGCTTCTTTTGCTCCCTTGTACTATAAAAGGGAATTTAGGGCCAAGAAGAAGGATTCTAAAATTTTGATTAGTATCTACTAGGAAAGCTGGAAAACAATATAATGATAGTTAGTATTTTGTAGGTTTAGTGAGCATAACAATCTATCATAAATGTATCTATTTTATTCTAAAAATCAATATAGAGAACATTCATTTTTTCTTGACCAATATCTCTTGTATGGTTATGTATGAGTTGTAATGTTAATGACATGTTCAACTTGTTTTCTTCAATGGAGAATGTGTATTCCTTGATAGGTTTCATTTCAAGTAAAATAAATTAAACTTTGTCTTGAAGACTACAACATTTGTGTGAGAGAGATTGTGAGTAAGTTGTGGATGCATTCTCAATCTGAGCATTTTAAGCAAGTCTTGAACATTTAGTATTGGATCTTAATGCTAATACTATGATAGTGTTTTCCATTAGGACTGATGTTTGACTTTGTATTCCCTTTGAACAGGCATTGATCATATTATTTTAGGTTTCTGGATCATTCTCACATTCTTATTTCACCTTTTATATTTAAGTTTTCATTTCTTCTGCATTAAAAGTATAATAGATTAGAACCAACTTTCAATGCAAGCAAAGTGATACAAGCTAAGGTTCAAGCTAGAATTTGTAGTTCATCATACATTCCTTGATATATTTTCAATGAAATCATATGTTATGCAATGTAATGTTTATTTATATAAAGCCAAAATGTTGTATAACATTTCTATAGGGATACCCACCTATGTCCTGCAGAGCCTGAAGAGTAGAAGATTGCAGCCTTTGTGTTGAATTTTGTTTTGTTGGCCAAACCCAATCCTAGATCTATTTATGAGTCAATGGTTAATTCTCTAGGACTTAGGACATGTTGATTTGGCAACCAACAGATTGGTGACTCTACTAGGGAAGCAAAGTCAAGACTTTCTTAAGAAAATAATTTTATCCCAGTAGTCCCATTCCAGCAGCCAAAGTTGTGAAAGAAACAAACAAATATTCCCATTTTGGGTGGCAACTCTAAAAAGAAGAAAGATAGTTCATATCTTGAAAAGCTCACATGAGCAGCAAAAAGGTGACAAATACTGTTACAAGGAGGAGTGAACTTATTTCTAGGTGTAACACATCAGACACTGAGCTTAGTTCAGATAAAGAAGTTGATCAAAGAAATAGAAAAGGGAACAAGTCTACAATCAGCAAAAGGTTGACTGTCAAGGATAAAGGTATTCCTCAAACTATTTCCTCTCAAGCTTCAGTTATTGTTAGCCTTAATACTCTAGTTGCTAGGATAGAGGATTAGAATCAGTTGCATATTGATTTAAAAGGGAAAGGTGTTTCAGAAAACTACCACAGTGACACTTACAGATTTTCTTATGAAGTAGAAGATACTAGTAGTGACGATTCCCTTTCAAGAGAGAATCTTGTTATTATTTATACTTTCCCTAATATGGATAGGAACCTAGAACATCCTTACTATGAAGATCCGGTCCAAGCCCAAGCTGCTTGTGACAAGTTGTATACAGATTTTGAGAGGGTTAGGTTGCAAAGAGAATATGAAGCTAGGTATGTTGACCAGTTGGCTAATGCACAAAATAACTTTGATTAAGAATTCACTATAGCCACCCCTATGTCAATGAGCTTCCCTGCAGCCCAAAATCTTTTCCAAACCCAGCTTACTGAGTCTAATATATGTTCTATATTAGGAAATGCAACTAAAGGATCAGCAGAAGAGCTGCAGAGATAGTTGGAACAAGTGAGAAGAGAAAGGGACATGATAGCACAGGAAGTATTAGATATGGTCATTCAACAATCCACTCAAATCCCTTTCTAAGGGATGTCAGGTCAAATAACAAATGTGCCTAGCACAACTAGTTGTCCTTTAATCATTTATACACCTCTTGCTTCCACCGTATGTACCATTGGAGTCTCAACCCCTGCTATTACAAGTACTATTTTTCAAACCCATTTTGTAAGTGTTGTTTCAATATGAGTAGCGACTACTATTTAAACTAAAACCCAAGAAAGTGTTTCAAGTACTATTCCTAGTACTGCACCAGTGTCTCACTCAAGGACAACTAGAATGCAAAGTTTATCCTCTATTTCTACAAGCGTGAGTGTAACTTCTGCTAATGTCAAAAATAGAAATATTGGTCAGACAAGCACTATCCAACAACATGGAGCTCAACAACATCATTATGTTGCACAAGGTCAATGTAACATGTCAGGTCAAATATTTGGCCCACCACCTCCATGGTATCCTTTTTTCCCACAGTATCCTTCCCCACCAATATATCAGTACAATAACCAAATGAGAGGAAATAATGCTTACCATTAGTATTTACGGTTCTTGCAATTTCAGGAGCAAATGGCAAGGTAGTACCATCAACAATATCAAATACCCCTGCAACAACAACAACAATAGCACCATCAATGACATAAAACTCCTAATCAAGGAAATGTACACCAACAACAAATACATAATCAGTTTTCTAGAAGACCAATGCATCTGGATAGATATAGACAGATTGATTTCACTAGGATCATAGGTTTCCCAAATCCAATAAGCAATGAATTAAGGGATGCACTACCTAAATTCTCAAGAAACAATGCAATCTCAAGGGAAGATTATCTTATATCATTCCAAAATGTAATGGATAACTTTGAAGTAGAAAATGAAGATGTCTTCATGAAAATGTTTATGCAATCTTTAACTGATGATGCTAGAGAATGGTACAAAAGTCTGCCTGACTTATCTATTAGATGATTTCAAGATTTCAAAAGAATGTTTAGAGATCAGTATGGTGATCATTAAGACCCCAATTTTTCTTTGCATGAGCTAAAAATTATTAGAAAGAATCTGAATGAGGATGTTGTATGTTTCAATAATAGGTTTATCAAAATACTTAACAAAATTCCTCTTAGTCTGAAACCAATGGACAACATAAATTTATTATTCTATTTTGATGCTTTTGATCCTAAAATAGGGTATGAGTTGAGGTCAAATAACCCTCCAACCTTGGGAGTTTCTTTTAAACTTTCTCATACCATAGAAAATAATAGGAAAGTCTTAGGAAAAACATCAAGAAGAGATGATGTTAGGATTTTGCAAGATCCCAAAGGACATCACAACAAAGTGCCCAATGAGGAGGATAAGTTAGACAAATTTATGAGTGACTTAAACAATTTGAGCTACAAAGTGACCAGAAATGAGAAGGGTGTGTCTCATGACAGACCTAGTTTTCAAAGGCATGATAGACCCAAGTTGCATGATATGCCCTATAATACAAACTGGAAAGATGGATGGTTTGTAGTTGGAAATCAGAGGCCTGCAAAAAAAGAAACATCAGACCCATTAAAAAGACCAAGTTCTCATCTTGTAGAAGATATCCAATAGTGTATGGCATGTAATTTTCAATATACACAATCCCAATGTGTAGTAGAAAATGCTATGGAAGAATATGAAGATGTCTATGCTAGCTGCATGGAAGATGGCTTCACTGATCACACGGTGAATATGATTTCTTTTTGAGTTGATACTGATTTGGAGTATTCAACCTCTGAGAAAATAAAGCATAAATAGATGTGGATGTTCAACGACTGGAGTAGCAACCATCATTAGGAAGTGTTTTCTAATGAAGAGAATAAGGAAGATTATAGGGTCAATGCTTCTAATGATCAACCTAAAAACATTAATTTGAGGAGATCTTCTGAACAAGAAATCAAAAGAATCATTGTGGTTGTTGTCACCCAAATTAAGAGTAGGTACAATTTGAGGCCAAGGGGTGCTTTTCCCAACCAAGGAAAACCCAGTGGAATATTCATAAAAGACAAGCAATCAGAACCTAAGAAATAGACTCCTCCACCATCCACAGAAGAAAAGAACAAGGTGGCAAAGATCACCCCTGCCCAGCAGTATGTACCAAAAGGGAGCACTAAATTCAAGAAGACTGAAAAGGAGATCATAGTTGAAGCTCCCCAAAAAATAGAAATAGCTGAGAAGGAGAAGCAACCAAAGACAACAAATCAAAAGGAGGTTAATCCAGGTACTTTTACAGTACCTTTTGATATGATGCAAACATTAGCTCAGATAAAGATTTATGTCCCTTTGTTAGAAATGATGAAAATCCTAGAACATAGAAATAATGCTTTAGCTTTGATAAATGGTGTTCCTAGTATGCCCCAAGATGCTTTGCACAACAATGTTGTTTTATAAACTGAAGCTAATTGTACACAAGGGGAATACTCTAGAACAATGCAAACTCTCGAGGTCTATCTACGGAATACGATCACTAAAATCCCTTCCCAAGTAGATCCTTCCTATATGACTTTGTTGATCAATGGAAAGCATGTTAAAAACTGTATGATTGATTCTGGTGCTGATATTAATATCCCATGGTTAAATGGTTATTTCAACTATGGGAAATGTTATGCCATGGATAATAGATCCATACATGTGTTAGCCAACCTAAAAAAATTAGAAGTCAAGATAGAAAATTTTCCAAAAGCAACCTAGAAGGTAGATGTAACAGTTGTAGATGTCCCCCCAAATTATGGCATGCTTTTGTCAAGAAAATGGACAATTGTGGTTGGGGGAAATGTTCAACTAGATTTGTCAGGTTATAAAGAGAACCTAGGTCTGATACTACTATTGAGCAAGTTGATCTAAATAATATGGTAATGTTTTGTGACTTGGATATGGGAAATTTTAGGGTTGAACCTATTCAACCATCCTCGAAAGTTGCAGACCCTATCATAATTAAAGTTCGGAATAATAAAGAAGATTTGTGGCACATGTATTTTGATGGAGCTTGCAGCGATGAAGGGTGGGGTGCTGGAATAGTTTTTATTGTACCAAGTGGAAGGACATTTAAATATTCTTTCCAGTTGCTTTTTGAGAGCACTAACAATGTGGCAGAATATGAAGCATTGCTATTAGGTTTTAATCTTGCCACAAAGCATGGGATAAAGAACCTGTCAGTATGGGAGGACTCAGAATTGATTGTATCTCAGGTCAAATTATTTTATTCCTCAAAAAATGACAGGTTGAAATAGTATAGATCAACTGTGTGGGATTCATTAGAATTTTTGGATGCCTTCAACATCATATGGATAGAAAGATCAAAGAACACTATGGAAGACTTCTTGGCAAATTTTGCTTTGAAGAGTGATGATATCATGTTGGCTGGAATTTCAAAGGTGGAGATAAAAAATAGGCCTGTCATACCAGATAATATCTCTAACTAGAAAGTCTTTAATGATGATGATGACTTGTTGAGGTTCTTGCATTGCATAGATGAGTATGGTAGTCAATAAATAGGCTTTAATGATTTTGTGGAAACTATAGATGGAAAGGACACCATTTTGGGGAATGAAATAGTGCACCTAAAGATGAACAAAATCCCAAAAGGATTGGTGGCTATGGAAAGAGTGTTTGATAGTCAGGATAGTCAAATAATGAAGTAGTCCTCTGTGAACAAAGAGGACCTTGAGGAGATTAACTTAGGAACTAATTCATCTCTTAGAATAGTCTACATTGGTAAGAAGATCAACCCAAATATCAGATCCATGTTGATTACTTTACTTAGAAAATATAAGAATGTTTTTACATGGTCATGTGATGACCTGAAATCTTACAAAGAAGACTTGTTCTAGCATCAAATGCCTTTGAACTCAGCTACTAATCCTTTTAGACTTGATTATGCTTGCATCATGCAAAGATGGCCTTATTTTCACTTCACACATCACATGGCCCCTTAGTATGGCCCTAAAATAGTGTAGGACCAGGGCGTGGCACTTTGATCCCATTAGTACCATACCACCACACTTTGGTCTTCCTTATTTGGGCCCCATTTGGAACCCCTCTTTCATTTTCAAATTTGGGTGGGAAACCCCTCCTCGTGTTGGCCTATATCAGAAAATTAGCATGTTTTTCAATGAGAAAGTATATAAGGAGGTTTTTGTTGGCAATTGGTACTCATCCGATGGTCTCCACTAATTTTTGGTGGTTCCTAGTGGATGATTATTGCTTTGAGGTTTTCATTGATGGCAACTCTTCTTGGAGATTCGATCTGGCGGTCATGATTCCTCTTATCTAGAAGTAGGTGTTAACCGATAGCCAGTAAATCGGGATTATTCTAGTGCAGTTTTGGTCTGGAAATATTTTTGGTGATTGTAGTGACTAAGTTCGAGGTGAAAATGATGAGGCCAACATTGATGAAGCATTTTGGTGAAAAAAATTGGTTTGGTGCTATGTTTTGTTAGAGATTGAAGCCGACTTCAAGCTACATGTTACATTTTTAATAGTTGACTTGGAGGAGATTATTTTTATATGACTAGATATATATGATTGAATTGGTGATTGGTTTTTGGTGTACTACTAGTATGGTGATCCGTTTTGGTGCGATTGAGCACAATTTCACAAGCGCATTTGATTCCCAAGTGATCTAGGAGCATACTAAAATAGAAACAGACCATATTGCAGAGCGAGTACAGTCAGAGATCTTGTGCTTAACCAGAACTCATTCTTGCATTGATAGATTCTATTTTAGAGTTCTTTAATTATCTTTCCTCATTGTAATCAAATTGTAAGTCAGTGAGACTTCCCTGAAGGTTGTAGCCTTCTGGGTCATTGTAATTGAGCAGTGAGCCTAAATGTAAGTTCATTCCCCATCTATGTAATATTTATGTACTCCTATCATAGTATATGAATATTGTGGATTCCGGCCCCACTATGGTTTTTCCCTTTCCAGGTTTCTATGTAAAAATTCTGGTGTTGTGGATTTGTGGTTTATTTATTGCTTGCTTATGTTCTTTATTGTTATGCATTTCTAACTGGTGGATAAAGAATAAGATTGTGAATTTGATTTCTGGCAGAACACTGATTCACCCCCCCACCCCCCCCTCTTTGTGTTCCTTGATTCTAACAATTGGTATCAAATCCTAGTTCTTTTGAGAAATCTTAACCACTTGAGGAAGGTCTGGGAGATTGATTCAATGGATTCTGGTTTTCAGAGACAACTTAGTGTGGCACTTGAAGATCTTGATGTAGCTAGAAATGAGATCTATACCTTGAAGAAGAACCTGAATGTTGCTAATGATTTCATTAATGACCTGAAGGATCAAGCTAACATCTCTAGAGAGAAGAGGAAGGAATTGATGGACAAGCTAAAAGAGAAAGAAGATCAAATCATGGAATACTAGGATAAAGTTGATGAAGTTAACTAGCTTGAAAGAGAGAATGTTGCTTTGAAGAATGAGATACAATCCATTATGATGATACTGACTAAGGAGATTGAAGACCAGAAGAAAAATGAAGAAAATATGGCACAATAATTGAAGGAAAGAGCAGATGAATGCTTCAATCTTACCTATGAGAATGATCAGTTGAAGTTTGAGTTGACATAGTCAAGAAATAATGGTCAAGAACTTGAAAGACAGATTGCTACCTTGAGGGATGAACTTGCTACTACTAATGAGTACAAACACAAATTTAAGGATAGCTTTGCAAGGCTTGATGAGATGTTGAAGATTCACAGGCATAGAAAGGACATGCGAGGACTTGGATTTGAGAAAGGTGAATCCTCTACATCTAGGCAAGGTAATGCAAAACTTGATCAGAAGAAGAGAAAGAATCCTTCGATAAGACAACCTAATACTCATAAATTCAATGGTAGATGTTTTACCTACAATAAATGTGGTCATATGGTGAATTAATGTAGAAGTAGGATGAATAATGGAATGAACAACATGAATAATGTTTCTACCTTTATCGGTCAGTGTTTCATATGCAATAATTTTGGTCACAAGTCAAATGTGTGTAGAGTAGTAATGAATAACTTTCAGAATAAAAGATGTTATGCATGTGGAATGTTTGGACATGTTTCTAATGAGTACAGGACAAGACAAAATCAGATGAACTTCAGACCTATCCAAAATAATGTTATTTGTCGAGCATGCAACAAAACTGGTCACATTGCAAAGTACTACAGAAGAAAGAACAATGTTTCAGTAGACAAGAGTAAATCAAATGAGAAGGGAAAATTGAAAGTAGAAGAGATCAAGGAGAAGCATGAGAAGATGTGGGTAACAAAATATAAATCCATAGCCTACAATGGGTCTGCACCCAAATCTGGTGTAGGATCTTCATCCGACAACTAGGGCTTTATGCCTTAGGGGGAGATTTTCATGCAGATTCTAAGAACCCCCTCTTTGATGGACTACAATAATTTCTAAAAGGTTACAGAAGGATTGAATTATATGTGCAAATGATATCCAAAATTTTTAGAAGGATTTGGTGCTCTGGTATGCAATTTCATGAAAATCATGGTAATGGGTTGCTGCATTTATTACAGTGGAAAATTAGGTTTTTGAAGGATAAAAGTACATTTTGAAGTTTCATTTGTCACAATGCATTCAAGTGATTAGACTAGAGAAGAGAACAAAGCAATTTGGAAAATCCAACAACGATTTTAGTGACTCCTAAGCAAATTTCAATCTTCGATTGTCTAGCAAGGTATTAAATTGTTCAAGCTTTCTATTTTTACAAACCCTAGCATTTCAAATGGCTTCAGCTTCTGGTGTTGCTACCCCATTGGTGGTTGAGATTAAGGATAGGGCCCAACCAGTTTTCAAAAAACACCCTTTTAAGTCGATTAAGGATGATCCGGAAGGTTCTTTTTCATCTCTACCCTACTGTGTTCTCCATAATGAAGACATTAGGGTTTACATTCACTGTGATCTCGAGGAGCTTGAAAATGTAGATATGTTGGATCTTTACAACAAGCATTTGGTTGATGGTTTGGGAAATCTAAAACCGGAATACAAGGTGCTTCAAGACAAGGGTTTCTCATAGTTCATGCATTTTCCATTATTCAATGAGGCAAAGTGGATCTGGTACATTCTTAGTAAGGTACATGATAAGTTTGTATGGCTTGATAGGCCACACAAAATCACCAAGCAGGTGATCTGAGCCATAATTGGCCTAGCAGAAACTGGTGATGTGCCTAGTCTAAGGAAAGTATCGAATGACACCATGATACCAGAGCAATGGCCATAAATGATATTCTAGAAAACGATGTAAATTTTGCATCAATGGTAGTCAGTTACAAGGTTTACCAATCTAGCAGGTACAACTTTATTTTCAGTACCGCTATTTACTCTGCATACCAGATGCTTAAGGATGATAAAAACTATGACCTATGCACTGCCTTCCTGAATAAATTACTGAGTAATTTGAAGATCAAACAAGACAAAAAGCACAAATTTAAATATGGTACACTTCTTATTTGCTTGACTTTGTACTTCCTGAATGAGATACCTAGTATAAAAAGTAAGGTCCAATTAGCCTATGAAGGCCGATGGTCATGCAGATCAAGGAAGGATTATGGGGAGTTGGAGATGCAAAAATGAGGATATATACTCTCTGAGGATATTTCAAAACCTTCCAAGCTACAATGAAGAACAAAGAGAGGATCCCCAAGGAGTTTGTTGAAAAATATGAGCAAACCATTTGCTTCATGGTCGATAAGGATTAGTGTCTGATGGAAGCAGTGGAGCCTCGGATAGTATGGATCATGCCCATGGGGTATGAAGTTGACTATGTTACACTTGAGGCATATTCCCAACATCTTATGAGTCAACTGGTTGATCCCAAGGAAGGCAAATTTGGTACTTTCAAGGAAAAAAACCTCAGACTACACATGCAATCTACTGCTCCCACCCAAAAAAGAAAAGTTACTAAGATGGTAGAGGAAGTGATAGTTCAAATGGGTTTCACCTGGGAGGCAGTGAAGAAAGAAAGGGAAATTCATGCGCAGAAAGAGACCAAGTCTGCTCCTACCCCGGTAGCCCAACCTGCATAACCTATCCCATTTGGGAAAGGTGTATAGAAACAGAAGGATAAACCTAAAAGAACCTATATTCCAGTATCTCTAGTAGCCTCAAAAACTGATTCTAAGGAGGAAGAAGGGATAATTTGTCAGAGTGGTGAGGAAGTTGCAATGCGATGGATCCCAACAAAGCAAAAATGAAAAATTAGATCTTATTCCTACTACAAGGCCCAAAAGAGAAAGGAAATTCAAGACTCAACATAAGTCCGGTGCTCAAAACGGTAAATATGAATATGTTCCCTCACTGACAGTAGATCAGTTAATTGATGAGATAATTGTAGATGGCAATTTGAATAATATTAGAGTTTGTTATGAAAATTTTGATGAAAGAGATAAGAGAAAAGAAGAGGAAGGAGTTGTATAATATCTACACAATTTTAGTAAAACATTAATTGAACTAGAAAAGTCCATTCCAAAATAATTATACAGTCTGATTGATGCAAGAACAATGAATGTAAGTAAGATTGACAAAGAAATGAAGGAGAGAGAGCTAGTAAATGTATGTACTTGTATTACTCATGGTGAAGCAAAGAGGCTAATTGAAGAAGCAAACAAGAAGGAATTTAAAAATAAAAATAGGATTAACAAATTGATGATTGGAAACGTAGAAGAGGTGAGGAAAGCGACAGAGGAGATATGGAGGAAGATAATTACAAATGACCCTTTGTACAAGGATGCATTCAAGCCATCTTAGTCGGTAGATAAGCAAGGTGTTTCTAGAAGTCGAAAGGTTGAAACTTAGTCTGAGGATCATCTGGAAGACTAGGATAACACTCCACTTAACATTGAGATCAGTGATGTTCCTCCGGTGGTGGATAGCTCTACAACCCCTAAGATCCAAAAGGATGATGCTGCACCTAGTGGCAACATCGGTGCAACAAATAAAGGGGATAAGGGAGAGAAGAAGGATGCTGAGACAGCAGAGGCTAAGATTGTTGAAGTTGACAAAGGAAAAGGTATAGCTGATCTAGCTATTGTCACTCATCCGGTTACAGGGACCCCGCCTTAGATTCCCAGTAATCTTGATAGTTTTGTTGATCTTGAGAAGATGTCTCTTGCTGAGAAGCTTATGCTCACAATTGTTGTAAAAGCCCAAGCTAGCCAAGATTTGGTGAAGTCTGAGTCGGAGGATAAAAAGCTAATTTTGATGTCTATAGATGCTTTGCATAATGTGGTCCCTAATGTATAGTTAGATTCAAATAACAACCCCTTCGGTAATTTTTTTTAGTTAATTAACAATGTAAATATTGTTAGGATTCCCACATATACTGAGAGGGGGGAGGTGAATCAATATCTGACCGGTGAAATGATTTTCTTAACTTAAAACATGTAAAACAAATTAAAACTATGTATCGGTAAACAGAAAGTAATGCAATAAACAGAGATAGAAACAACCACATGAAAAACACACCACAACACAATATTTTAACAAGGAAACTGTTAGGTCCCAGAGACAACTAAGAGGGGGGGGTGAATCAGTTGTCTAATAAATTCAGATCAAAAAAAACTTATTAACCAACTTAATACTTAATACCGGTAAACCAGTTTAGTATGCCGGTAGATAGTGTTAACAGTAAATTGCTATACCGGTAAGAATTAATGCATAAAACATAAACACAAAGTCATCCACAACACATGACACCAATATTTGTACGTGGAAACCCTATAAGGGGAAAAACCACGGTGGGAAACCTTACCCACAATCAGATGATACTATTGTAGACAACAAGTGTACAAAAAGGGGTCTACACATGCAGAAAGGCCAACAGCCTAGAGTTCACTACTCAATCACAAATGGGAGTCACACTGACTACAGTTGGATGGTTAAATCCAATAAGAATGTACTACACAAAATAGCATCTTCATATGCTGGATTCAGTACCAGTGTAATGCTGATATACTTCTACAAAAACCTAACTTCACCTTCAAATGATGTCTTCGTGTATGCCTCTACTTTATCTCACATATACCTTCACTTAAATCTTTTTCGCAATCCACACTTGATCTTACAAATAAGATCTTACATTTATACCATACCCTAAGACCAATTTTAGTAGGTCGGCTCTACAAGATATTACAATAAAAACATTTTACAAATAATATAATATCCGATGCAATAACCAATTAATCATGTCAGCTTAATGCATTTACAACAATAATAAATCATCTCCATAGCGTGCCATGCTGATCTGGAAAAGATAAACCTGTCGATGTAACCCTAGATAACCTGGACCTTTTTGCCAGTAAAAGAAAATATGCAAATATGAATATACCAATGATTATTACTTCAAAATAAATTGTCCGCATGATGTCTTTGACATTACCAAGTGTCTTCCATGTCATTCCAGGTACCGGTGAACATTATATCTTGTCGGTTGACTATATACCAGTAACTATTGCATAGATTACTGCTTGCCGGTGAATGTTGTTGGATCTCCAAAGTAGGTGTATTTAGTAGGTGTTGACATCAATGACAAAACCATACCAAAATACCAACAATCTCCCCCTTTGGCATTGATGGCAACACAAGATGGAAAAACCATCACAGTGCCAAAATAGAAATGCCAAATACAAAAACTAACAATCTCCATTTCTCCCCCTGGGAGTAACAATCTTTCATACCAATTTCTTCTTAAATGTGTTTTTCAGAATCTCTCCCCTAAAATCTCTTTTCCTTACCAAAAAGATAATGTGCTTTTCCATAGATATCTCTCCCCCTTTGATATCAAATGCCAAAGTCACAAAAGGTCAAGTTCATACAAAATACCAATCAATTCAATATACCAACTACTCCCCCTTTGAAGTAGCTTCCTTATCAAAGACCGGAATAAAGAATTGTCCATTTAATTATGTCGGTTGATGACAATTATCAACTGTCTAAGTCTCTACCGGTGGTGGTATGACTCCGAGCTGATCTCTGAGATACTCAAAAGTTTCCTTAGGCAAAGGTTTTGTGAAAATATCTGCAAGTTGTTCTTTAGTATTCACATAAACCAGTTTTATCTCTTTTTCTTCAACTTTTTCCCTTAGAAAATTCAGTTTAATAGAAACATGTTTTGTTTTAGAATGTTATACTATATTTTTAGATATATCAATTATTGTAGTGTTATCACAGTATATAGTAATAGGTTCCTTGCATTTTACCTTTATTTCATTCAACATTTGCTTAAGCCAAAGTACTTGTGTACAATTTGTTGCTGCTGCAACATATTTTGATTCTGCTATTGATAAAGATGTACAACTATGTTTCTTACTTAACCAAGAAACTAATCTCTTTCCAAGAAAGAATGCTCCTCCAGTGGTTCTTTTTCTATCATCCACATCTCCTACCCAATTTACATCTATATATGCACATAGATCAAAATTTTCATCTTTAGGATACCATAAACCAAGGTTTGTTGTGCCTTGTAAGTACCGGAAAATCCTTTTCACTACCGATTCATGATTTTCCCTAGGATTACTCTGAAATCTAGAAACTATACATACTACATTCATAATATTAGGTCTGGTTTGTGTCAAATATAGTAAACCTCCTATCATAGATTTGTATCTAGTTGGATTAATAGGTGTAGATTCATCCCTTTGAGATAATTTGTCATTTGTAGTCATAGGTGTGCTTACCGGTTTAGAGTTCTCCATCCCAAATTTCTTTAGTAGTTCTTTCAAGTACTTGGATTGACTCAAAAATATACCTTTATCAGTCTGTAAAATCTACAATCCTAAAAAAAAATTTATTTCTCCAATCATAAACATTTCAAATTCTTGTTGTATTTCAAGAGAAAATTCTTTGCATAATCCATCTTTTCCTCCAAAGATTATATCATCAACAAATACTTCAATAATCAAGATGTCATCATTAGTTACTTTGTAATATAAATTGCTATCTACATTTCGTTTAGTAAAACCAATCTTTAAAAGATACTTATCCAATCTTGCATACCAAGCTCTTGGGGCTTGTTTCAATCCATACAAAGCTTTTCTTAATCTGCAAACCATATCATTGTCATCTGTCAAAGAAAATCCATCAGGTTGTTCAATATAAACTTCCTCTTCAAGATCTCCATTCAAAAATGCACATTTAATATCCATTTGATAAACTTTGTAATCCTTGTGAGCTGCAAAAGCCAAGAATAATCTAACTGCCTCAATTCTGGCTACCGGTGCAAAGGTTTCATTGTAATCAACTCCTTCTTTCTGAGAATATCCCTTACACACTAGTCTTGCTTTATTTCTAACAACCTTACCATTTTCATTAAGTTTGTTTCTAAATACCCATTTGGTTCCAATTACATTTTTATCTTTAGGTCGGGGAACTAATGTCCAAGTATTATTTTTCTCAATTTGTCCTAATTCTTCTTCCATAGATTTAATCCAAAATTTATCTTCACATGCCTCATTGATAGATAATGGTTCAATTTGAGAAATAAGACATACCTCTTCATTTGCCAATCTTCCTCTTGTCATAACTCCTTTAAATTTGCTTCCAATTATCTGATCTTTAGAATGATTCAGTCTTACATACCAGGGTGTCTTAGTCTATTGTTGTTCTTCAATTACTGTGGAATCCTCTGATGATACTGGAGTAACTGGATCATCATTTTGTATCGATGGATTCATTGTAGGTTCATTTGTCATAATTTCTGTTTCTAGTTCAGAGTCTATATATCTTGAAGTTCCTCTGAATTGTTCATCAATCTTTACATTTGTACTCTCAACAATTTTCTATAATCTTTTATTGAAACATCTATATGCCTTGCTTTTAGATGAATAACCAAGAAATATTCCTTCATCACTTCTAGGATCAAATTTTCCAATATATTCATCTCTTCTAATATAACATTTACTTCCAAAAATTCTGAAATACTTAAGAGTAGGAATATTACCAAACCATAGTTCATGAGGGGTCTTACCGGTTTCACCTTTGATGTGAACTTTGTTGAATGTATAGATAGCAGTGCTTACTACCTCTCTCCAGTACACATGTGGTAGATTTGCTTCTGATAACATACTTCTTGCTACATCCAAGATAGTTCTATTTTTCCTTTCAACAACTCCATTCTGTTGTGGTGTCCGAGGTGCTGATAACTGTCTTTTGATTCCATTCACTTCACAGAATGTATTAAAATCTTTAGATGTGAATTCTCCTCCTTGATCTGATCTTAAACATTTGATTTTCTTACTAGACTCATTTTCAACCATTTCTTTAAATAGTTTGAACTTCCCAAGTGCTTCAGATTTTTCTCTAAGAAAAGTAACCCAACACATTCTAGAATAATCATAAATAATTAGCATGAAATATCTATCACCTTTTAAGCTTTTAGTTCTAGTTGGACCACATAAATCAGTGTGAATTAAATCAAGAGCATTATTGGATTTTTCTAGAATACTTTTGAAACTAGCTCTAACTTGTTTTCCAAATCGACATTCCTTGCAAATTGTATTATGAGGTTTCACAATTTTAGGTAGATCTCTAACTACCTTAGAAGTACTGATTTTTACCATGCAATCAAAATTTACATGACATAGTTTTTTATGCCATAACCAACTTTCATCTATATGTGCAATTAAGCATGCCTTTTCACTATTATACAAATGAAAGATATTACCTCTAGTCTGATTACCGGTTGCAATTTCCAAACCAGTTCTATTCATGATTTTGCATTTTCTATTTTTCAATTGTAACTGAAAACCTTTCTCAACTAATTGACCAACACTTAAAAGATTATGCTTTAATCCTTCAACATAGTAGACATTGTCAGTTTTATGTTTACCATTAAGAGATATTGAACCCTTACCTTTGATTGAACAGGCTTTGTCATCTCCAAATCTTACTAAACCTCCATTGTTCTCTTGAAAGTTCAAGAATTTACCTTTGTCTCCAGTCATGTGATGTGAGCATCCTGAGTCAATAATCCATTCATCCTTTGATTCAACTTTAGCTGCTAGGGCTTGTTCTACCGGTTGAGGAGTAGGTGTCGATTGATCTTCTATTATAGCAACAAAAACCCATCCATTGTCTGTTGGATCCTCATCAAAATCATTAGTCACACCTTCATCAACAATGTAACAAGATTTAGCTTTGTTCTTTTTAAATCTGTATCTCTGATATTTAGGATTATGCTTGTATGTTCTTCTAGCTTCTTCTTTTAGTCTCGCATGTCTATCAGGGCATCTTGAAGCCATATGACCAATCTTATTGCAGTTAAAACATTTAAAGGGTGCTTTACCTTCATACTTACTTCCAATTGGATCTTTTGGCATGTTCCTTGCAAATAGTGCTTCAAGTTCTTCAAGCTCTTCATTCTCCTTCCTGGTTTCTTCAAGTTCTCTTGCATAAAAGGCTCTCTAGTCTGATTTGTCAAAAGATGGAGCAGATGATGTTGATGCTTTAAAGGCCAAATCAGTCTTTATAGTAGCAACAGGACCAAATTCGTCAATTTCAAAAGCTGAAAGTTTTCCAATCAATGTATCCCTAGTTACTGATGTATTAGGCATTGTTCTCAACTCATTTATAGTAGTAACCTTCATTTTATATGCTGGTGGCAAACCTCTTAAAATTTTAGAAACAATCTCATCCTCACTCAAGGTTCCTCCACAACATTTGATACCCAAAACAATTTCATTTACTTTTTCCATAAAAGCATAAATCCTTTCATCTTCTTCCATTTTCATATGTTCATACCTGACTCAGAAGCTTTCAAGCTTTGTAATTTTGACTGTGGAATCTCCTTCATTCAGTGTTTCCAAATGATCCCAAATAGCTTTAGTAGTAGACCTATCTAATAATCCCATGATTTGTTGATCTGATAATGCGCTCAAGAGTGCTTCTCTTGCTTTGCAATCATTTTCTTCATCTTTGGCTAAGGTAGTTGGAGCAGTCTAACTAGCTACAACAGCAGTATAACCATTCTTAGTATCTTCTTAGATGTCTTTACCGATGCAATTCAGATGTGTCTCCATTCTGATCTTCCATATCCCATAGTTGGTTGCATCAAGTTTAGGACTGTCCTTCCTGAAATAATTAGTAGACATTGGATCTCCTCAAGTTGTTAAACTTTTGCAAAAAGATAACTAAGCTCTGATACCAATTGTTAGGTCCCAGAGACAACTAACAGGGGGGGGTGAATCAGTTGTCTAATAAATTCAGATAAAAAAAAACTTATTAACCAACTTAATACTTAATACCGGTAAACCAGTTTAGTATGTCGGTAGACAGTGTTAACAGTAAATTGCTATACCAGTAAGAATTAATGCATAAAACATAAACACAAAGTCATCCACAACACATGACACCAATATTTGTACATGGAAACCCTATAAGGGGAAAAACCATGGTGGGAAACCTTACCCACAATCAGATGATACTACTGCAGATAGTAAGTGTACAAAAAGGGGTCTGCACATGCAGAAAGGCCAACAGTCTAGAGCTCATTGCTCAATCACAAATGGGAGTCACACTGACTACAATTGGATGGTTAAATCCAATAAGAATGTACTGCACAAAATAGCATCTTCATATGCTGGATTCAGTACCGATGTAATGCTGATATGCTTCTACAAAAACCTAACTTCACCTTCAAATGATGTCTTCATATATGCCTCTACTTTATCTAGCATATACCTTCACTTAAATCTTTTTCGCATTCCACACTTGATCTTACAAATAAGATCTTACATCTATACCATACCCTAAGACCAATTTTAGTAGGTCGGCTCTACAAGATATTACAATAAAAACATTTTACAAATAATATAATATCCGATGCAATAACCGATTAATCATGTTGGCTTAATGCATTTACAACAATAATAAATCATCTCCATAGCATGCCATGCTGATCTAGAAAAGATAAACCTGTTGGTGTAACCCTATATAACCTGGACCTTTTTGCCAGTAAAAGAAAATATGCAAATATGAATATACCAATGATTATTACTTCAAAATAAAGTGTCCACATGATGTCTTCGACATTACCAAGTGTCTTCCATGTCATTCCAGGTACCGGTGAACATTATATCCTGCTGGTTGACCATATACCAGTAACTGTTGCACAGATTACTGCTTGCCAGTGAATGTTGCTGGATCTCCAAAGTAGGTGTATTTAGTAGGTGTTGACATCAATGACAAAACCATACCAAAATACCAATAGAAACCCGGTGTGGGAAAAACCTCGGTGGGATTTGTGACCCACAATATTCACTTACTAGCCAATAAGAGAATATTACTGCTACAAGAGGGGCCTACACATGTAGGAAGGCCAAGTGCCTAGAGCTCACTACTCAAAATGGAAGTCTCACTGACTTACAAAATGGATTATATAAATCCAATGTGATGTACTGCTTCAAAATTTCTACTATGCTAGATCCAGTACCGGTTTATAGCTCTGCTTCTTACATAAACCCTTAACCTATAATTCACATAATAGGTCTACCTTATTTCGCCTAATTACATTCATCTATGCTTACATTCATCTTCTTACAATGTTATACAATGAACTCTCTTATATAATTGTCATTTTACAACTTGCCAAGTTAGCTTACAATGATTTTACAATAATAAACAAAATATATTAACAACAAAATTCTTGTCGGCTTCTGTGTCGGTATGCTTCCTTTCACTGCCGATGTCAGTGGTCTGTGTGCCGGTGTAAATTCTAATCTTGCTAGTGCCAGTAGATTGCCTTGCCGATGTCATAGGATTGTAAGGTTGCCATCAATGACAAAACCTTCAATCACCTACAATGTCTCATTGGAGTGTGCATTTGCCAACAATCAGTTTGGATTCTTTGGAGAAGACAAATTCACATAAAGTTTTGGATAAGTTCAAGGATTTTAGGAAACAAACATTCCTAAAAATAATTGAAGATGATAGAGTGAGATTAAATAAGAGACTATAGATTATTTCTGACACATTGTCAAAAGTCGATAAATTATACAAAATCTTGCCTAATTTTGCCTAAGTTCACTGTCGATATTGATAAGTAGATAGGTGTTTGCCAAGGAAAGCTTGTTGGAATTTCTTAGTCCTTTGATCCTAATGCAACTCTAACTAGAAATATTGAAGGAAAAATTATAGCCTTAAATGATCAGATCTCAAGCCTTCAAGCAGATAAGGAGAAAATCTTGAGAAAAGTTTGTGAACTCCGGAAGCTGATTGCCACCCGGTTGGACACTATATTAAGTAATAAGGTGGATTGTATGAAGGAGATGACCAGGCCTGTATCATTTGATCTGAGAGAGTTAGATATTCATGCCACTGTATTTAGTGCATTCATCACAGTTTTGGACAACTTGAAGAGTGGGTGGGATACTCACCTATGATTTTTGAAGACTGTTTATGCTGACCTCTTCAAGTATTTGTAAAGTATTTGTTATCTGTATATAAATTTTGGACAACACCCCATCTTTGGCATTGTTGTCAAAGGGGGAGAAGAATCGTGAAAAATGTATTGAAGGGTGGAATTATTTGTCTAAGGGGGAGCCTTAAAAATTATTTTCAACCAGTGTATAGTGCTCAACACTTAGTCATTTTTCATGAGTGTTGCCATCAATGCCAAAGGGGGAGATTGTTGGTAATTAATGTTAGAATTAGAGATCACAGAGAGGGGGGGTGAATTAATGGTCTACTAGAAAATAAATCCTCAAACTTATTTGTTATCCATCGATTAGCAATGCATAACATAAAAGAACATAAACATGCAACAAAGAATACACAAATCCACAACATTGATTTTTTTACGTGGGAACCCGGAAAGGGAAAAACCATAGTGGGGATGGAACTCACAATATTCATATACTATGGCCAGGAGTACATAAATATTACATAGATGGGGAATGCACTTGCATTAAGGCTCACTGCCTAAAGCTCACTACTCAATTACAATTTCCTGGAAGGCTACAACCTTCAAGGAAGCCTCACTGACTTACAATTTGATTACAATAAGGAAATACAATGAAATAAACTCTCAATTAGCATCTGCCTATGCAAGAATGAGTTTTAGTTAAGCATTGATTCTCTAACTATCTTTGCTCTACTCAATACTTTGTTTTTGTCTTAGTCAGCTACTAGTTGGTCTGAAAGCAAAGTGCACATGTGAAACTATGATCAATCACACCAAAAGGGATCACCACACTACTAACACATCGAAAATAAATCACTAAATTGATCTTATACATACAGTCTTAACACAAAGGCAATCTCCTTCAAGTTGACTTCAAGAAGTGTAACGTGTAGCTCCAAGTCAGCTTTAATCTTGAACAAAACATAGCACCGGACCAAAATATTATAATCACAAAATTCCTAAGGGTCTTCACAATCATGAAGATCACAAAAGCAATCACCAAAAACACCACAATCATCAGAAATCGGTCTAGACCAAAACATTATTGAAATACCATGTTTAATCAATTAACTGCTTAACGGTTACCTTCATCTTCCGAATAATTTGAATCATGATTGTCGGAATGAATCTCCAAGAAGAGTTGTCATCAATGACAACCCTTGACAAATATTCAACTACTGGTAGTCATCTGAAATCATCGGATGAGTGTCAATTGCCAACAATCTAGCCCTTTGGCATTAATGGCAACACCTGTGAAAAATGGATAAGTGTTGAAACTTATATATCAGATGAAAGAATAAAAGAATTCTAAGGCTCCCCCTTAGATCAACAATCCAAAAATGTGCATCACCAAACTATACACTCTATACACAATTATTCTATACATTTTTCACCTCATCTCTCCCCTTTGACAACAATGCCAAAGATGGAGTGCTGCCCAAAATTGATATCAAGATGAAAAAACATTTTACAAATATTTGAAGAGACTAGCATTAGTCTTTAAATATCCCAGGTGAGTATCCCATCCACTCTTCAAGTTATCCAAAATTGTATAAATGCATTAAATATAGTAGCATGAATTTCTAATTCACTCAAATCTAATGACACAAGTCGGGCCATTTCCTTCATACAGTCTTCCTTATTACTTAGCATGGTATCTAACCAGACAGCAATCAAGTTATGGAGTTCACCCACTTTCCTCAAATCTTTCTCCTTATCCACTTGAAGGCTTGAGATCTAATCATTTAAGGATATAATTTGTCCTTCAATACTTTTGGTTAATGTTACATTAGGGTTAAAAGATTGAGAAATGCTAGCAAGCTTGCCCTAGTTGACTCCTATCTGATTATCAATAACAATAGTGAACTTAGGAAAAATAAGGCAAGATTTATACAATTTTACGGCTTCTGACAATGTGTCAGAAATAGTCTGCAATCTCTTATTCAGTGTTACCCTATCATCTTCAATCATTTTTCAGGAATGTTTGTTTTCTAACTTCCTTAAACCTATCCAAAACTTTCTGAGTAGCCGCCTTCTCCAAAGAATCAAAATTGGTATTTATATTGTTAATCAATTGTAATAATATACCAAAGGGGTTGTTATTTGAATCTAATTGTACATTGGAAGCCACCTTCTCCAAAACATCTATAGACATCAAAATTATCTTTTTTTCTTCATTTTCAGATTTCACCAGATCTTGACTAGCTTGAGCTTGCACTGCAATAGTAAGCATAATCTTATCGGCAAGAGTCATCTTCCCTAGATCAACTGACCCATCAAGTTGATCAGAATCTGAGGTGGGATCCCTATAACTAGAGGAGTGGCAATTGTTAGATCAGCTATGCCTTTACCTTTGTCCACCTTAGTTACCTCAGCTTCTCCTGACACAGTATCCTCCTTCTCTCCCTTGTCCCCAATATCAGTTTATTGAATTATAGGGGCTGCAGAGTTATCTATCACTAGAGGATTGTAACCTGTCTCAGCATCATTTATGGTATTACCTTAGTCTTTTAGTCGATCTTCAAATAGAGTCTCAACCTTCTGACTTCCATCATCACCTTTCTTATCTTACGGCTAAGATGGTCTAAATGCATATTTGTACAAAGGGTCATTCTGAATAATCTTTTTCCATATTTCCTTTGTCTCTTTCCTCACCTCCTCTACATTCTCAATCATTAATCTGTTGATTATGTTCTTGCTTCTGAATTCCTTTTTATTTGCTTATTCAATTAACCTATTGACTTCACTATGAGTAATATAGGTACATCTATTTACTAGCTCTCTCTCCTTCATTTCTCTATCAATTTTGCTTGCATTCATTCTTCTAGCATCTATTAAACTGTACAAGTCCTTTGGAATGGACTTTCCTAATTCAATTAATGTCTTACTAAAGTTATATAAGTATAATACTACTACTTCCTCAACTTTCCTTTGGTCACCATCATCAAAATGCTCAAGATTTGCTTCAAGATTCTTCAAATTGTCATCCACTAATATCTCATCTATCAACTAATCCGCTAGTAGTGGAGGAATGATTGTGTACTTACCTTGTATATTTCTAGACTTAGGGTCTTTATCGAGCTAGCTTTTGACCTGTCTACCTCTTTGGGATCTTTTGGTAGGAGCAGGATCTGACTTGGTCTTTTTGCTTTGTTGTGCTCCACTGGGTTGAGACTTTCTGGCTAATCTGATCAATTCTACCTTTTTCTTATCTCTTACTACCTCTTCCTCAGATTTAGTTTCTGAGGCCACCGGAGATACTGCAACATAGGGTTTTGGGGGTTTTTCTTTCTACTTTAGCACACCTTTTCTGGATGGGCTTGGTTTTGCAAGCTATGCCACCGGAGCAGGAGCAAACTTAGTTGCCTTAGGTTTTTCCTTGGAGGAAACCAGATCAACCTTGGGTTTCTTAGTTTCCTCTTTGGCCTCCTTTTGAGTATATTTTTCTCTTCCTTTCTTCACCTCCTCCTTGGTGAAACCCATTTGAGCAACTACGTGTTCTGCCATCTTAGTTGTTTTTTTTCTTTCAAGTAGGAGCAATGAACTACATATGTAAACTAGGGTCCTTTTCCTTAAATGTGCCAAATCTCCCTTCCTTAGGATCCATCAATTGACTCAGAAGGTGTTTTGCATATGAGTCAAGTGTAACAGATTCAACTTCATACCCCATGGGCATGACCCAGACTATTTGGGGCTCCACGACTTCCATCAGACATTCATCCTTATTGACCATGAAGAAAATTATTTGCTCATATTTCTCAACTACCTCCTTCGGAATCCTCTCCCTATTTTTCATGGTTGCTTGGAAGGTTTTAAAATAACCCTAGATGGAAGATATCCTCCTGGTTGCATCACCAATTCCCCATAGACCTTCCTTGATATGCATGGCCACCAGTCTATAATAGGCCCATTGGACCTTATCGTTGATACCGAGTATCTCATTTAGGAAGTATAGTGCTAGGCAAATAAGGAGTGTGCCATATTTAAAAGTATGCTTTTTATCCTACTTAATTTTCTTCAACTTGCTCAATAATTCATTCACAAGTGCAGTGCACAGATGTTGGTTAACAGATTTGGCTTTTCTTTAATTTTTTTATGTTTTTAAAATAATGACTCGTGCATACCCTTCATGAAAAAATGAATGTACCAACAGTTGGGTGAACCAAGTTTTGGTTTACCCTCTGTATAAGAGTGCAGCTCCTCGTAACATGTTCAATAATTTTTTATGCAGATTACTCAAGAAACAAACATACTTTTCACAAGAAAGTGAGAAAGGATTTCACATTCATTTGTCAACACAAAAGAATGCTGCAAAATATTTATTAATAAGTGTAAAGCTCACAAACTTTACCTCTACACACATATTTATTCAATATAAAATTTATTTCATCCAAAATACTCAAAGTATTAAAAATGATTATCGATTCTTACTCATGCCTCACAGGACAAGGGGGATCAGAGTCATTTAAACAACAATGAAGTACTTATTTAGACAAAGAGAATCAAGTAATCCACAGACTAAGAAAAAGTTGGTAATGAAGAAAGCATATTCAGCTCACAAGAATGTATCCCAACATAGATTTCTAATCTTTCAAACACACAAATTTGAAGATCGAACCCAAAATATTATTTCATTCAAATACCAGAAAATATCTATACTAAAAATCCAAAGAAAAACTAAGTCTTTCATTTTTAACCATCAAAATTTTTCGGACCTTTAAAAAGACTTTTTGAATGATATAAAAGGCCGCCAGGATATGATAGTTTGTTACAAATAAAACCAAAGTTAAACGATTAACTCTATCCCAAAGTTAAAGAAATTTTAGTTTCTTAAAACTGAAAAGTAACAACTAAACTAGAAACACGGCATGAGTCACGAAAAATGAAGGCACAATCAAGCTCCAACAAATGATGTGGCTTCAACCTGTCTGTCTTGTGATGCAGGAGTACTTTGAATGTTTCGCCATTCCAGGTGAGTTGTTGAGAAGTTTAAAATGGCCTAATAATGTGGGAGGCCTATATATAAGATCCGTTGCTTCCATACTTCTTTCTTTTTGCCTACCTGTAGGACTTTACTCTTATACATCTCCAAATGATCAAAGCAGACAACCAACATAGATTTGATTCTTGTGACCTTTGAGAAGTCCTCAATTGTCAAGGACTTTGCTTCCTGAATTGGTTGTATTTGATCTTTGAAAGCTTGAATCATTTGTGATGAATCCTCAAGTGTTTATTTATCCTCTCTTAGAAGTTGAAGGTCTATGCATTTCATGTCTTTTTGCATAGTGTGAGTCAATTCCTTCAATTCTTTTAAAAGCTTGAGGAATTCCTCATGTCCTTATTGAATGATTGAGTTCCTCCACTCAATGTTTTCCTTGCAAACGAAGAGTATGTTGTCATCGAGGTCATGCACCACCTTCTCAGTGAGGAAGTTCATCACCCCATATCTTTGTGTATCTCTCATCTACCTCAACACAACTAGCCATTTACTTTTCTCTTTCTCTCAAGTAACTATCTTTGTTTCTAACTATTTCCCAATAGATTTTGCATTCTTGAACACTTTCACCAAATCAGAAATATGACTTGTTCCCTGTTCTATGATTGATTTTGAGCCATTCTCCAAAAACATTTGTAATCATTCGGCTCCTTTGAACCTAATCAAGCAACTTATGATTCAAAGGTGATTTTGAATCGAATGATAAAGAAACTTGGGAAAGAGGCTAGGGATTTGGATTTTGCATAGCATTGATATATTTAGCCATCTATATTATAATCTGCTTCATTTTATGTTTATCTTTCTCATCTTTCCAAGTCCTCGTGAGAATCCTTTTAGTTGAAGATTTCAAGTGTTTAACATCAACAGCTCGATAAGTTGCCCCTAGATCTATCCTTTCAATGATAAAGTCTTTCTCAATAACACTCTTGACCTCTTTATCCGTGGGGGGTCTAGCTACCTCTGCAACCCAGTGTCCCGTTTGCTCATCCACATCGATCGTGGGTTTTATTTTGATTCTTTTGGACTTTGAAGTCCTTCCCAGGCATTTCCTAACCATATCCTTCATTGGGATTGAAATGGGAATTACATTCCTCTTTTTAGTAAGTGAAGCACTCAGCCACTTAGGAGCGGTGGATGTTTCTTTTGGTAATGGTGATTGTTGATTAATGGTGACAACAGCCATGGTATTCTTAGAATCTTCAGGTTGCATGATTTCTTTTCCTCTATCTACAGCATCTGTGAGAGGTTGATCTTGCATCTAGGTATCCATTGCTTCTTAAGTTCCCTCCTCAGAATCTAAGTCCACACCCAACAAACTTGCTAGGGTTTTTTGGTTATTTATCCTACTATGTGATCTAGTAACACGGCAGGAAATTGAACCCAAATAAGACTCTCCTAGATAAAGAAACTTGGGAAAGAGGCTAGGGATTTGGATTTTGAATCGAATGATAAAGAAACTTGGGAAAGAGGCTAGGGATTTGGATTTTGCATAGCATTGATATATTTAGCCATCTATATTATAATCTGCTTCATTTTATGTTTATCTTTCTCATCTTTCCAAGTCCTCGTGAGAATCCTTTTAGTTGAAGATTTCAAGTGTTTAACATCAACAGCCTGATAAGTTGCCCCTAGATCTATCCTTTCAATGATAAAGTCTTTCTCAATAACACTCTTGACCTCTTTATCCGTGGGGGGTCTAGCTACCTCTGCAACCCAGTGTCCCGTTTGCTCATCCACATCGATCGTGGGTTTTATTTTGATTCTTTTGGACTTTGAAGTCCTTCCCAGGCATTTCCTAACCATATCCTTCATTGGGATTGAAATGGGAATTACATTCCTCTTTTTAGTAAGTGAAGCACTCAGCCACTTAGGAGCGGTGGATGTTTCTTTTGGTAATGGTGATTGTTGATTAATGGTGACAACAACCATGGTATTCTTAGAATCTTCAGGTTGCATGATTTCTTTTCCTCTATCTGCAACATCTGTGAGAGGTTGATCTTGCATCTAGGTATCCATTGCTTCTTAAGTTTCCTCCTCAGAATCTAAGTCCACACCCAACAAACTTGCTAGGGTTTTTTGGTTATTTATCCTACTATGTGATCTAGTAACATGACAGGAAATTGAACCCAAATAAGACTCTCCTAGACTTGCAATTTTGGCCTTCTTTGTCCTTTGTTTCCTTTCACCTGCAATATCAACAGCAACATTAGAAGAAGGAAGAGATATTTGGGAAGTCTCACGAGCATGACCAACTTTCTTATCCTTAGGTGCAGGACTAGGCTTTTGTTTGAAATGACGATCCTTCAACCATTTCTTTGTTCTTCTGATTACATTAAAGGTTCTGGATTGAATGCTATCATCCCCTTTCCTACTCCAATCAATTTTTGGGATAGGATGTCCCTATATCTTCTCATCAAACTCAGGGTCAACTACTTCTTCATCTCCATCTTCTTGCACCCCAGATACATTCATGTATAAGCCCATTGTAAAAATTTGCTTAATTGTGAACCTTGACCACAACCTTATTCAAATTTTGAACTCATCGGCATAGTTCTCCCAATAATTCTCCAATTGAGGTTCATGCTGGAAATCACCATCAACTTATAAATTCTCTCTAGCAAATGTCTAACTATCAAATTTGTATCCAGCAACATACAATTGCAACTTGAACCTTTTGAATTCAAGTTCAAGGTTCAATGTGTCTGAAATAGATGCACAACTATAGTGACCAAATTCTACAAGAAATACCACCCTGGACTTCCCTCCACTCTTTTTGTCAATGTATGCTAATTGACGATAGACTTCAATTAAAACATAACTATCTAACACAAACAAGGGTAACCTGAAAGGTTCACCCTAAAATTCGCCAACTCAAACATAAGGGAATTGAGGGAATTGGATAAAATAACTACCATAAATGCTGATGAATTCTATGGCCTCCGTTGTCAACCTCTTATTCATGTTTCCCTGCAACTCATAAACCAATCTCCCTACAAAAATGTCATTCCACCTCATAAAATTCTCTACATATCTTTGTTCTTGTAGGTGAGGATAATATTCATAAACCTTTATTCCATCCATCCAAGGTTCATAATGTAGTCCATTCCAATCTTAGTTACATGCAAGCATATAAAACAAATATGATGACATAAAGAAACCACTCATTCTAGCAAACTATTTCAGACTCTCATGCAATCTTTCTGCAATCACCTGCCCCCAATCCAGGTAGGCGCTCCATTCAGCATGACTTGGATATAGAAGTGCATCCAATCTTCCCAGTAGAAGGCATGGGAATTCCCTTTTAACCTATTCAATAGAATGACAATGTCCCGCACCTCTACTATGAAATGTTCTCTTGTAAGCAGCCTTGGCAACTTGGACCCCCATTTTTGAATCTTCAGTAACCAATTTCAATCAATGACACTTTTATAAGTGCTCTTCTTCTCAGAGAAGAATGAATATGATGTGCCAATAGTCTAGTCCTCATATGGCTCTTTATGAGGTATACCCATGGCTGCCATTACGGTCTCTCTATCAATTTTTAATAGCACTTCACCATTGACATTCCTGATACATTTGTGCTCCTTGTCATAACTATTCATACATTCTAGTACTAACTTTGGGCATGGTACAACAATGGGAAATGCAGTAGTCTCAAGATCTTTGAAAGCTTGAATCATCTGTGATGAATCATCAAGCATTTGCCTATCCTCTCTTAGAAGTTGAAGGTCTATGCATTTCATGTCTTTTTGCATAGTGTGAGTCAATTCCTTCAATTCTTTTAAAATCTTGAGGAATTCCTCATGTCCTTCTTGAATGATTGAGTTCCTCCACTCAATTTTTTCCTTATAAATGAAGAGTATGTTTCAATCGAGGCCATGCACCGCCTTCTCGACAAGGAAGTTCATCACCCCATATCTCTGTGTATCTCTCATCTGCCTCAACACAACTATCCATTTACTTTTCTCTTTCTCTCGGGTAACTATCTTTGTTTCTAACTCTTTCCCAACAAATTTTGCATTCTCGAACACTTTGACCAAATCAGAAATATAACTTGTTCCCTGCTGTGCGATTGATTCGATCCATTCGCCAAAGACATTTGTAATCATTCGTCTCATTTGAACCTAATCAAGTAACTTCTGATTCAAAGGTGATTTTGGATTGAATGATAAAGAAACTTGGGAAAGAGGTTGGGGATTTGGATTCTAGATAGCATTGATATATTGAGTCATCTGTATTATAATCTGCTACATCTCATTTTTATCTTTCTCATCTTTCTAAGTCCTCATGAGAATCTTTTTAGTTGAAGATTCCAAGTGTTTAATATCAGCAGCCTGAGAAGTTGCCTCTAGATCAATCCTTTCAATGATAAAGTCTTTCTTAGTAACATTCTCGACCTCTTTATCCATCGGGGGTCTAGCTACCTCTACAACCTACTGTCTCATTTTCTCATCCACATCGATCATGGTTTCTATTTTGACTCTTTTGGACTTTGAAGTCCTTCCCAGGAATTTGCTAACCATATCCTCCATTGGGGTTGAAATGGGAATTACATTCCTCTTTTTAGTAAGTGAAGCAATCAGCCACTTAGGAGTGGTGGGTGTTTCTTTTGAAAATGGTGATTGTTGATTAATGGTGACAATAGCCATGGTATTCCTAGAATCTTCAGGTTGCATGATTTCTTTTCCTCTATCTGCAGCATCTATGAGGGGTTGATCTTGCATCTGGGTATCCATTGCTTCTTGAGTTTCCTCCTGAGAATCTAAGTCCACAACCAGCAAACTTGCCAAGGTTTTTTGGTTACTTATCCTACTATGTGATCTAGTAACATGGGCGGAAGCTGAACCCACAGAAGACTCTCCTAGACTTGCAATTTTGGCCGTCTTCATCCTCTATTTACTTTCACCTACAATATCAACAGCAACATTAGAAGAAGGAAGAGATGTTTGGGAAGTTGCACAAGTTCGACCAACTTTCTTATCCTTAGGTGTAGGAGTAGGCTTTTGTTTGAAATGACAATCCTTTAACCATTTCTTTGTTCTTCTGATTACATTAAAGGTTTTGGACTGAATGTTATCATCCCCTTTCCTACTCCAATCAATTTCTGGGATAGGATGTCTTTGTATCTTCTCATCAAACTCAGGGTCAACTACTTCTTCATCTCCATCTTCTTGCACCCCAGATACATTCATGGATAAGCCCATTGTGACAATTTGCTGAATTGTGAACCTTGACCACAACCTTCTTCAAACTTCGAACTCATCGGCACAGTTCTCCCAATAATCCTCTAATTGAGGTTCATGTCGGAAATAACCATCAACTTCTAAATTCTCTCTAGCAAATTCAAGTTCAAGGTTCAATGCATCTAAAAGAGATGCATAGCTATAGTGACCGAGTTCTACAGGAAATACCACCTCGGACTTCCCTCCACTCTTTTTGCAAATGTATGTTAATTGACAATAGACTTCAATTAAAAAGTAACTATGTAACACAAACTGAGGTAACCTGAAAGGTTCACCCTGAAATCCACCAACTCGAATATAAGTGAATTGAGGGAATTGGATAAAATAACTACCATAAATGCCGATGAATTCTATGGCCTCCGTTGTCAACCTCTTATTCGTGTTTCCTTGCAGCTCATGAACTAATCTCCCTGCTAAAATGTCATTCCACCTCATAAAATTCTCTGCATGTCTTTTTTCTTGCAGGTGAGGATAATATTCATAAACCTTTATTCCATCCATCTAGGGTTCATGATACAGTCCATTCCAATCCTGGGTACATGCAAGCATATAAAACAAATATGATGACATAAAGAAACTACTCATTCCAGCAAACCTGTTCAGACTCTCGTGCAATCTTTCTGCAATCACCTACCCCCAATCTAGGTAGGTGCTCCCATTCAGCATGACTTGTATATAGAAGTACATCCAGTATTCCCAATAGAAGGAATGCGCATTCCCTTTTAACCTATTCAATAGAATGATAATGTCTCGCACCTCTGCTATGAAATGTTCTCTTGTAAGCGGTCTTGGCAACCTGGACCCCCCTTTTTTAATCTTTGGTAACTAATTTCTAGCAATGATACTTTTATAAGTGCTCTTCTTCTCAGAGAAGAATGAATATGATGTGCCAATAGTCCAGTCCTCATATGGCTCTTTATGAGGTATACCCATGGTTGCCATTATGGTCTCTCTGTCAATTTTTAATAACACTTCACCATTGACATTTCTGATACATTTGTGCTCTGCATCATACCTATTCATACATTCTAGTACTAACTTTGGGCATGGTGCAGCAATGGGAAATGTGGCGGCCTCAATCAAACCATTCTAAACTATTCTCTCCATCATTGAATTCTGAAATGGGTTTTTGGCTCTCTCAAGAAAATCAGAGAGATCTGCTATAGCTAATGAAGTATCTCCCATCTCTGGGAGTGAACTAACCAGGTAGGAGGAGTGGCCTAGTTCTAGCAGAGTTGGCATCATTATGGACCCTCTCATTTTAAACAAACAATTACAGGGATGTAATGAATTTTTATACACAAAAAAGGAGAACGAATGATAGCTAGTTTCCAAAATAAGAAAATACAACAGAAGAGAGAATGACTTAAACTAACCTGATCTCAATAGGAAATTCTTGGAAAGCTTCTGCGTGCAGACACAATACCTTCAATTTTTCCCGCTTGCGTTACTACTAAGGAAAATTCTAGAAACAATTGCTAGTTTCCGCAACAAAGATAGACAAAATCACACTCAAGGCTAAGTTGGTTGTACTAATTAAGTAAGTTTGTGTGAGGCTGTGAGTGATCAACTGATTTGATGTATAGCTGGCAAGCAATTAATTTCAGATCACTTCATCATATGACTCATGAATTATCATGATTGCTTGTTATAATTTTAGAAACTAACATTTGTAATTCCCTAGAATATTCTCTTTTCCCTCCACCACATTTACTTTATGATGCATGTATCAATTCTACATAGAACTTTTTGGTCTTTAAGAATTCAAACTTTGAACCTTGAACCAAGAACCAAGAGATTCAAAGGTTCAAGTTCAAAATGAGAAACAACACAAAACATCAACTACGCGACAAGACAAATAATAATTAATGAGCAAAGATGAAACCAACGGATGACTAACTTTGAACCTTGAACCTTGAACCCAAAGGTTAAATGGCTCAAGTTCAACACAAATTGCAACAAAGTGTTCGCCTTATCATAAAACAAAGCCATGAAGAAAAATTTATTTAAAGCGTGTTTTGAAATTTTAAAAGGTTCAATGACTCAGGTTCAAAAGAAGAAAATATATGACCGATAGGGAAAAGAAAGATCAAAAGGCAACCTCCGCATTTGAAATTTTAATGAAAATTGGGGGGAACTAACAACAGATCATACCTCTTATCTTCCTTGAGCATTTGGTACGCAGAGTAGATAGCAGTACCGAAGATAAAGTTGTACCGAAAGGAATAGTAAACCTTGTATCTGACTACCATTGAAGAAAACTTCACATCATTCTCCAAAATATCATTCACAGTCATGGCTCTGTTGTCAAATTTGGATCCAGTGTTAGCTATGACAGTGTCATTTGATACCTTTCTTAAACTGGGTACGTCATTGGTTTCAACTAAACTAGTTACAACATGGATTACTTGCTTGGTAATTTTGTGAGGCCTTTCAAGCTATATAAACTCATCATGCACTTGGCTAAGGATGTAGTGGATCCATTTTGCCTCATCAAACAGTGGAAAATGCATGAACTGTGAGAAACCCTTATCCTGTAGCACCTTATATTCGGGTTTGAGATTTCCCAAACTATTAGCCAAATGCTTATTGTACAAGTCCAACATGTCTGCATTCCCAAGCTCTTCAAGGTCGCAGTGAATGTAGGCCCCGATATCTTCATTGTGCAGCACGCCGTAGGGAATGGATGAGAATGCACCCTCCAGATCATCCTCAACTGATTTAAATGGATTTTTCTTAAAGACTGGATGAGCCCTATCTTTAATTTCAACCACTAGAGGAGTCGCAATACCATAAATTGAAGCCATTTTGAATCCTAGGGTTTACAAAAAACTGCAAATTTGAACTAATAGAAACCTTTCTTCACAACCAGGCACTAAAATTCACTTAGAAGTTGTTGAAATTGCTATTGAGATCACCAAGTTATTTTACTCTCTGCTCTTCTCTTACTCGCTTGATCGCATTGTGACAAATGAAGTCTTGAGATGCACTTTTATCCAAAAACCTAATTTTTCATTGTAATATGTGTAGTAAGAGGTTATCATGAGCTTCATGAAATTTCATACTGAAGCACAAGATCCTTCAAAAAAATTCGTATATCATCTGCACATATGATTCAATCCTTTTGCAATCTTCTAGAATCGATTGCAGACCACTAAAGAGGGGTTTCTTAGAATCTGCATGAAAAGCTCCCCCTAAGGCATATAGCCCTAGTTACCAGTTGAAGATCTTGCACAGGATTTGGATGCAGATCTGTTGTCAGCTCTGGATTCATCCTTTCTCACCCACATCTTCTCATGCTTCTCCTTGATCTCTTCTACTTTCTCTTTTCCTTTCTCATTTGATTTGTTCTTGTCTACCAGAGCACTTTTCTTACTTCTACATATTTTGCAATTTGACCAGTTTTGTTGCATGCTCGACAAACAACATTATTCTTCATGGGTCTAAAGTTCATCTAATTTTTTCTTGTTCTGCACTGATTATAGATATGTCCAAACATTCCACAAGCATAGCATCTTTTGTTCTGAAAGTTATTTATTATTGCTCTACACACATTTGACTTGTGTCCAAAGTTATTGCATATGAAACATTCACTGGCAAAGGTAGTTGAAGGAACATTATTCATGTTGTTCATGATATTTTTATTGTTCATCATTCCACCATTCATCCTACTTCTACACTAACTTGTCATGTAACCAAACTAGTTGCAAGTAAAACATATACCATTGAATTTATGGGCATTAGGTTGTCTTACCAAAGGATTCTTGCTCTTCTTCTAATCAAGCTTAGCATTGCCTTCTCCAGATCCGAAGGATTCACCTTTCTCAAATCCTAGGCCTCGCATATCCTTTCCATATCTTTGACTTTCCATCATCTCATCAAGCCTTCTTGAACTAGATTTGAATTTGTCTTTGTATTCATTGGTAGTAGCAAGTTCATCCTTCAAGGTAACAATTTGTCTTTCAATTTCTTGACCATTGTTCCTTGATTGTGTCAATTCAAGCTTCAAATGATCATTCTCATAGGTAAGCCTGAAGCATTCATTATCTCTTTCCTTCAATGATTATGATAGATTATCTTCATTCTTCTTCTGGTCCTCAATCTCCTTAGTTAGTCTCCTCACAATGGATTGCATCTCATTCTTCAAAGTAGCATTCTCAATCTCAAGCTTGTTAACCTCATCAACTTTGTTCTGGTATTCCATGATGTGATATGATCTTCTTTCTCCTTCAACTTGTCCATTAACTCCTTCTTCTTTTCTCTATCGACACTTGCTTGATCCTTTAACTCACTAATGAATTCATCAGCAACATTCAGGTTCTTCTTCAAGGTATAGACCTCACTCCTAGCTATATAAAAATCCTCAAGTGTCACATTGAGTTATCAAACCGGAATCCATAGAATCAATCTCCCAGATCTTCCTCAAGTGGTTAAGCTTCCTCAGAGGAACTAGGCTCTGATGCTAATTGTTAGAATCAAATATCACTAAGAGGGGGGGTGAATCAATGTTCTACCAGAAAAAAAAAATTCTCAAACTTATTCTTTATCTATCAGTTAGTAATGCATAATGGAAAAGAACATAAACATGCAACAAAGAATACACAAATCCACAACACTAGAATTTTTACATGGAAACCCAGAAAGGGAAAAACCATGGTGAGGCTAGAACCCACAATATTCATATACTATGGCCAGGAGTACATTAATATTACATAGATGGGGAATGCACTTGCATTTAGGCTCACTGCCTAGATCTCACTTCTCAATTACAATTTCCCGAAAGGCTACAACATTCAAAGAAGTCTCACTGACTTACAATTTGATTACAATGAGGAAATACAATGAAATTAACTCTCAATTAGCATAAGAATGAGTTTCGATTAATCATTGATTCTTTGACTATCTTCGCTCTGTTGAATACTTTGTTTCTGTCTCAGTTAGCTACTGGTTGGTCTAAAAGAAAAGTGTGCACATGAAATTGTGCTCAATCACACTAAAACAGATCACCACACTACTAACACAACGAAAATCAATTGCCAAATCGATCTTATATATCTGGTCTTAACACAAAAGCAATCTCCTTCAAGTCAGCTTCAAGAAGTGTAATGTGTAGCTCCAAGTCGGCTTCAATCTTCAACAAAACATAGCACTAGACAAAAATATTGTAATCACATGATTCCTAAGGGTCTTCCCAATTATGGATATCACAAAAACAATCACCAAAAACACTGCAATCATCAGAAATCATTCTAGACCAAAACATTACTGAAATACCTTGTTTTACTGGTTAACTGCTTAGCAGTTACCTTCATCTTCTAGATAATATGAATCATGACTATCGGATCGAATCTCCAAGAAGAGTTGTCATCAATGACAACCCTAGAGAAATATGCAACTACCAGTAGTCATCTGAAATCATCAGATGAGTGTCAATTGCCAAAAATTGACACTCATCTGGTGGTCTCTAATGATTTATGATGGTTTTCTATAGATGATTATTGATTTAGGGTTTCCATTCATGGAAACTCTTCTTGGAGATTCGATCCACCGGTCATGATTCCTCTTATCCGGAAGTAGGTTCTAACTGGTAGCTAGTAAATCGGGATTATTCTAGTGCAGTTTTAGTCCAGAAATATTTCCAGTGATTGCAGTGATTTTGGTGACTAAGTTCAAGGTGAAAATGATGAGGCTGACATTGGTGAAGCATTTTGGTAAATTATTTTGGTCTAGTGTTATGTTTTGTTAGAGATTGAAGCTGACTTGAAGCTACACATTATATTTTTAATAGTTGACTTGGAGGAGATTATTTTTTATATGATCGGATATATATGATTGGTTTTTGGTATATTACTAGTGTGGTGATCCATTTTGGTGCAATTGAGTGCAGTTTCACATGCACATTTGATTCTGAGGTGATTCGGTAATTGACTAAGACATAAACATAGCATATTGCAGAGCGAGTACATTCAGAGATCTTGTGCTTAACCGAAACTCATTCTTGCATTGTTAGATGCTATTGCAGAGTTCTTTAATTTTATTTCCTCATTGTAATCAAATTATAAGTCAATGAGACTTCCCTCAAGGTTGTAGCCTTTTGGGTCATTGTAATTGAGCAGTGAGCTCTAGGAAGTGAGCCTGAATGTAAGTGCATTCCCCATATATGTAATATTTATGTACTCTTGACCATAGTATATGAATATTGTGGGTTCCAGCCCCATCATAGTTTTTCCCTTTCTGGGTTTCCACATAAAATTTTTGGTTTTGTGGATCTGTGGTTTATTTATTGCTTACTTATGTTCTTTACTGTTATGCATTTCTAACCAGTGGATAAAGGTTAAGTTTGTGAATTTGATTTCCGATAGAACACCGATTCACCCCCCCCCCCCACCTCTCTTAGTGTTTCTTGATTCTAAAATTTTC